>NC_079393.1:643872-865367 GCF_029220125.1 Pseudoliparis swirei | reverse complement strand
CAAACTGAACTTGGTCACTCAGCAGTTTATCACTTTATCACTCTACCACTACCTGGTGCAACAACATGTGCAATATGCTGAAGTACTTTTTGTTTATATACTTTGTTTATATATATATATACTTTTTATTCAGTCTGTACATATATTCTACTGTTTTTAATGCTTATTATATTCTACTGATGTTTTCTTTTTTAATGCTTATTATATTACTTGTTTCTATTTTATTATTCGTTTATCAGTGAGCTATACTACTGTGATCCTGTAATTTCCCCACTGAGGGACTAATAAAGGAATATCTTATCTTATCTTATCTTATCTTATCCTCCACCATGTACTGGTCCTCCTCCACCAGGTACTGGTCCTCCTCCACCAGGTACTGGTCCTCCTCCACCAGGCACTGGTCCTCCTCCACCATGTACTGGTCCTCCTCCACCAGGTACTGGTCCTCCTCCACCATGTACTGGTCCTCCTCCACCAGGTACTGGTCCTCCTCCACCATGTACTGGTCCTCCTCCACCAGGCACTGGTCCTCCTCCACCATGTACTGGTCCTCCTCCACCAGGTACTGGTCCTCCTCCACCAGGTACTGGTCCTCCTCCACCATGTACTGTCCTCCACCAGGTACTGGTCCTCCACCAGGTACCGTCCCTCTCCACCAGGTACTGGTCCTCCTCCACCAGGTACTTGTACTCCACCATGTACTGGTCCTCCTCCACCAGGCACTGGTCCTCCTCCACCAGGTACTGGTCCTCCTCCACCAGGTACTGGTCCTCCTCCACCAGGTACCGGTCCTCCTCCACCAGGTACTGGTCCTCCTCCACCAGGTACTTGTACTCCTCCACCATGTACTGGTCCTCCTCCACCAGGTACTGGTCCTCCTCCACCAGGTACTTGTACTCCTCCACCAGGTACTGGTCCTCCTCCACCAGGTACTGGTCCTCCTCCACCAGGTACCGGTCCTCCTCCACCAGGTACCGGTCCTCCTCCACCATGTACTGGTCCTCCTCCACCAGGCACTGGTCCTCCTCCACCAGGTACCGGTCCTCCTCCACCAGGTACCGGTCCTCCTCCACCAGGTACCGGTCCTCCTCCACCAGGTACCGGTCCTCCTCCACCAGGTACTGGTCCTCCTCCATCAGGTACTTGTACTCCTCCACCATGTCCACGTCCACTCCCAGGACACTCAGAGGGGGAGGAGCTCTTCCTCCTGAAGTCCACCACCATCTCTCTGGTCTTGGCCACGTTCAGCCGGAGGTGGTTCTCATCGGCCCACTTTACAAAGTCGCTCACCACTGCCCTGTCCTCCTCCTCCCGTCCATCCCTAATACCACCACTGCAGAATCATCAGAGTACTTGCAGATGCATGACCCGTGTTGTACTGGAAGTCACTGTACAGGGTGAAGAGGAAGGAGACAGAACAGTTCCTCAGGGGCTCAGCATCACTGACCCTGCTTCAGCACACGCCCATTCTGACAAACTGTGGCCTGTGAGGTAGTCAGTGATCCAGGAGATGGTGGACGTCCCACACCGACCACCCGCAGCTTCTCACTCCCAGCAGCAGTGGCTGGATGGTGTTAAATGCACTGGAGAAGTCAAAGAAAGTGACTCTCACAGACACCGGGTCCATCCAGGTGCGACTGAGCTGCAAGCAGGTAGATGATGAGGCCGTCCACTCCCACATGAGGCTGGGAAGCAGATTGCAGAGGTCCAGCGACGATTTCACCTGCGGCCGGAGGTGTGCCAAGACCAGCCTCTCAGCACCTTCATCACATGGGAGGTGAGGCAACCGTCGGTAGTCGTTGAGGCCAGATGGTGCTGACTTCTTTGGGACAGGGACCAGGCACGACGCCTACAGCACGGGACCTCCCCTGCCTCAGGCTGAGGTTGAAGAGGCGCTGCAGGACACCAGACAGCTGGGTGGGCAGGTCTTAGGGACCCTGGGGCTGATGCCATCAGGACCTTCAGCTCTGCTTGTGTAGTTTCTCCAGCTGTCTTCTCACCTGGTCAGTCGTCACAGAGAGAGGGAGGGGGAGGAGGGCTCATTGTTGAGGGGCGGTGGATGTGCAGCTCAGCAGGGGACAGAGGGGAGGTGTTTGGGAGGTGTGATGTGTGGAGGAGACAGGAGAGGGCTGTGAACTGAACCTATTGAAGAAACAGTTGAGCTCGTTGGCCCTCTCCAGGAGCCCCTGGCTGTCTCCCTCCCACCTTGAAGCCAGTTATCTGCTTCATGCCAGACCACACCTCCTTTGTGTTGTTCAGCTGGAGTTTGGCCTCCAGCTTCCTCCTGTAGGAGTCCTTGCCTCCCCTGAGCTTCACCTTCAGGTTGCGCTGGGCTCTCAGCTCCTCCCTGTCTCCAGACCTGAATGCAGCATTCATGTTAAGAAGCGCCTTCAGGTCCCTGGTGATCCAGGGCTTGTTGTTGGGGAAGCAGCACACAGTCCGTGATGGGATGGTGGTGTGTTCACAGAACTTGATGTATTCCGTGATGCAGTCGGTCATACTGTTGATGTCCTCCTGCAAGTGGTCCACACAGCACATCCCAGTCCGTTGACTCAAGCAGTCCTGTAGAGCGTCGTTAGCCTCCAGAGACCACCTCCTCACAGTCCTGGTGGTCACAGCCTCTTCACCAGAGGAACAGACCTGGTGTCAGCCGGACCAGGTCATGATCAGACCTGCCGAGGGGAAGGGCAGGCGCTGTATGCATCCTTAGTGTACAGCAAGTCCAGAGTTTTATTGTTCCTTGTTGGGCAGTCTATGTATTGATGGAAGGTTGGCAGAGCTTTATCCAATGTGGTGTGGTTAAAGTCACCAGTGATAGCCATGAATGCTCCAGGCTGATGGTTCAGCAGAGCAGACACAGTGGAGTGGATGGTGTCCACAGCTTCCTCAGCGTCAGCTGATGGCGGCACGTACACGATAACCACAATGGCGGACGTGAACTCCCTCGGCAAATAGTAGGGGCGCATCCCCACGGCCAACAGTTCAATGTAGAGCAGTTCAATTATAGAGCAGCCTGATAATAAGGAGTTGACCTAAGAGACTTATTAGAGCAGCCTGATAATAAGGAGTTGACTTAAGAGACTTATAAAGCAGCCTGATAATAAGGAGTTGACCTAAGAGACTTATAGAGCGGCCTGATAATAAGGAGTTGACCTAAGAGACTTATAGAGCAGCCTGATAATAAGGAGTTGACCTAAGAGACTTATTAGAGCAGCCTGATAATAATGACTTGACCTAAGAGACTTATAGAGCAGCCTGATAATAAGGAGTTGACCTAAGAGACTTATAGAGCGACCTGATAATAAGGAGTTGACCTAAGAGACTTATAGAGCAGCCTGATAATAAGGAGTTGACCTAAGAGACTTATTAGAGCGGCCTGATAATAATGAGTTGACCTAAGAGACTTATAGAGCAGCCTGACAATAAGCAGTTGACCTAAGAGACTTATAGAGCAGCCTGATAATAAGGAGTTGACCTAAGAGACTTATAGAGCAGCCTGATAATAAGGAGTTGACCTAAGAGACTTATAGAGCAGCCTGATAATAAGGAGTTGACTTAAGAGACTTATAGAGCAGCCTGATAATAAGGAGTTGACCTAAGAGACTTATAGAGCAGCCTGA
This sequence comes from Pseudoliparis swirei, assembly GCF_029220125.1. Lineage (NCBI taxonomy): Eukaryota > Metazoa > Chordata > Actinopteri > Perciformes > Liparidae > Pseudoliparis > Pseudoliparis swirei. Next base: position 861,747 of record NC_079393.1, on the reverse strand, counting down.
TAATAAGAGTTGACTTAAGAGACTTATAGAGCAGCCTGATAATAAGGAGTTGACTTAAGATACTTATAGAGCAGCCTGATAATAAGGAGTTGACTATAGAGACATATAGAGCAGCCTGATAATAAGGAGTTGACCTAAGAGACTTATAGAGCAACCTGATAATAAGGAGTTGACTATAGAGACTTATTAGAGCAGCCTGATAATAAGGAGTTGACCTAAGAGACTTATAGAGCAGCCTGATAATAAGGAGTTGACTATAGAGACTTATAGATCAGCCTGATAATAAGGAGTTGACCTAAGAGACTTATAGAGCAGCCTGATAATAAGGAGTTGACCTAAGAGACTTATAGAGCAGCCTGATAATAAGGAGTTGACTTAAGAGACTTATAGAGCAGCCTGATAATAAGGAGTTGACCTAAGAGACTTATAGAGCAGCCTGATAATGAGTTCACTTAAGAGACTTATAGAGCAGCCTGATAATAAGGAGTTGACTTAAGAGACTTATAGAGCAGCCTGATAATAAGGAGTTGACTATAGAGCAGCCTGATAATAAGGAGTTGACCTAAGAGACTTATAGAGCAGCCTGATAATAAGGAGTTGACTATAGAGACTTATTAGAGCAGCCTGATAATAAGGAGTTGACCTAAGAGACTTATAGAGCAGCCTGATAATAAGGAGTTGACTATAGAGACTTATTAGAGCAGCCTGATAATAAGGAGTTGCAGTAATCCAGTCTCGAAGTAACGAACGCGTGAACCAATTTTTCTGCATCTTTTTGAGACAAGATGTGCCTGATTTTTGAAATATTACGTAGATGAAAGAATGCAGTCCTTGAGATTTGCTTTACGTGGGAGTTAAAGGACAAGTCCCGATCAAAGATAACGCCAAGATTCTTTACAGTGGTGTTGGATGCCAGGGCAATGCCGTCTACAGAAACCACATCACCAGATAATTGATCTCTGAGGCGCCAGGTTCAACAAGACCAGTGAGAGGAGTCCTCTATCAGCACTCAAGGTCTAACTAGACCAGTACAGAGAGGAGTCCTCTATCAGCACCAAGGTCTAACAAGACCAGTACAGAGAGGAGTCCTCTATCAGGACCAAGGTCTAACAAGACCAGTACAGAGAGGAGTCCCCATGGACCACTAAGGTCTAACTAGACCAGTACAGAGATGAGTCCTCTATCAGGACCAAGGTCTAACTAGACCAGTACAGAGGAGTCCTCTATCAGCACTAAGGTCTAACTAGACCAGTACAGAGAGGAGTCCTCATCAGCACCAAGGTCTAACAAGACCAGTACAGAGAGGAGTCCCCATCAGCACCAAGGTCTAACAAGACCAGTACAGAGAGTCCTCTGACCACACTAAGGTCTAACTAGACCAGTACAGAGATGAGTCCTCTATCAGGACCAAGGTCTAACAAGACCAGTACAGAGATGAGTCCTTATCAGCACTAAGGTCTAACTAGACCAGTCCAGAGAGTCCTCTATCAGGACTCAAGGTCTAACCAGACCAGTCACAGAGGAGTCCTCTATCAGCACCAAGGTCTAACCAGACCTGTACAGAGATGAGTCCTCTATCAGCACCAAGGTCTAACAAGACCAGTACAGAGAGGAGTCCTCTATCAGACCAAGGTCTAACTAGACCAGTACAGAGAGGAGCCCTCTATCAGCACTAAGGTCTAACTAGACCAGTACAGAGATGAGTCCTCTATCAGCACTAAGGTCTAACAAGACCAGTACAGAGACGAGTCCTCTATCAGCACTAAGGTCTAATAAGACCAGGACAGAGAGGAGTCCTCTATCAGGACTAAGGTCTAACAAGACCAGTACAGAGATGAGTCCTCTATCAGCACTAAGGTCTAACTAGACCAGTACAGAGATGAGTCCTCTATCAGCACTAAGGTCCATCAAGACCAGTACAGAGAGGAGTCCTCTATCAGGACTAAGGTCTAACTAGACCAGTCCAGAGAGGAGTCCTCTGTCAGGACTAAGGTCTAACTAGACCAGTACAGAGAGGAGTCCTCTATCAGCACTAAGGTCTAACTAGACCAGTCCAGAGAGGAGTCCTCTATCAGGGACTAAGGTCTAACAAGACCAGTACAGAGGAGTCCTCTATCAGCACTAAGGTCTAACAAGACCAGTACAGAGAGGAGTCCTCTATCGGCACTAAGCTCTAACAAGACCAGTACAGAGATGAGTCCTCATCAGGACCAAGGTCCAACTAGACCAGTACAGAGAGGAGTCCTCTATCAGCACCAAGGTCCAACTAGACCAGTACAGAGATGAGTCCTCTCATCAGACCAAGGTCTAACTAGACCAGTACAGAGAGGAGTCCTATATCAGGACCAAGGTCCAACTAGACCAGTACAGAGAGGAGTCCATCAGGACCAAGGTCCAACCAGACCAGTACAGAGAGGAGTCCTCTATCAGCACCAAGGTCTAACAAGACCAGTACAGAGAGGAGTCCTCTATCAGCACCAAGGTCTAACTAGACCAGCACAGAGAGGAGTCCTCATCACCAAGGTCTAACCAGACCAGTACAGAGATGAGTCCCATCAGGACCAAGGTCCAACCAGACCAGTACAGAGAGGAGTCCTCTATCAGCACCAAGGTCCAACAAGACCAGTACAGAGGAGTCCTCTATCAGCACCAAGGTCTAACAAGACCAGTACAGAGATGAGTCCTCTATCAGGACCAAGGTCCAACTAGACCAGTACAGAGAGGAGTCCTCTATCAGGACCAAGGTCCAACTAGGACCAGTACAGAGAGGAGTCCTCTATCAGAACCAAGGTCTAACAAGACCAGTACAGAGATGAGTCCTCTATCAGCACCAAGGTCCAACTAGACCAGTACAGAGATGAGTCCTCTATCAGGACCAAGGTCCAACTAGACCAGTACAGAGATGAGTCCTCTATCAGCACCAAGGTCTAACTAGACCAGTACAGAGATGAGTCCTCTATCAGCACCAAGGTCTAACTAGACCAGTACAGAGGAGTCCTCTATCAGGACCAAGGTCCAACTAGACCAGTACAGAGGAGTCCTATCAGGACCAAGGTCTAACAAGACCAGTACAGAGATGAGACCTCTATCAGCACCAAGGGCTAACTAGACAAGTACAGAGATGAGTCCTATCAGCACCAAGGTCTAACAAGACCAGTACAGAGAGGAGTCCTCTATCAGGACCAAGGTCTAACAAGACCAGTACAGAGATGAGACCTCTATCAGCACCAAGGTCTAACAAGACCAGTACAGAGATGAGTCCTCTATCAGGACCAAGGTCTAACAAGACCAGTACAGAGATGAGTCCTCTATCAGGACCAAGGTCCAACCAGACCAGGACAGAGAGGAGTCCTCTATCAGGACCAAGGTCCAACTAGACCAGTACAGAGAGGAGTCCTCTATCAGGACCAAGTCTAACTAGACCAGTACAGAGATGAGTCCTCTATCAGCACTAAGGTCTAACAAGACCAGTACAGAGATGAGTCCTCAGCACTAAGGTCTAATCCAGACCAGTACAGAGATGAGTCCTCTATCAGGACCAAGGTCTAACTAGACCAGTACAGAGAGGAGTCCTCTATCAGCACTAAGGTCTAACAAGACCAGTACAGAGAGGAGTCCTCTATCAGCACCAAGGTCTAACCAGACCAGTACAGAGAGGAGTCCTCTATCAGCACCAAGGTCTAACAAGACCAGTACAGAGAGGAGTCCTCATCAGGACCAAGGTCCAAGACCAGTACAGAGAGGAGTCCTCTATGACCACCAAGGTCTAGTCCAGACCAGTACAGAGATGAGTCCTCTATCAGGACTAAGGTCTAACTAGACCAGTACAGAGAGGAGTCCTCTATCAGCACCAAGGTCTAAGTAGACCAGTACAGAGAGGAGTCCTCTATCAGCACTAAGGTCTAACAAGACCAGTACAGAGAGGAGTCCTGTATCACCACCCACGTCTAACAAGACCAGTACAGAGAGGAGTCCCATGACCACTAAGGTCTACCAGACCAGTACAGAGATGAGTCTCTATCAGGACTCAAGGTCTAACAAGACCAGTACAGAGATGAGTCCTCTATCAGCACCAAGGTCTAGACCAGTCCAGAGAGGAGTCCTCTATCAGCACCAAGGTCTAACTAGACCAGTACAGAGATGAGTCCTCTATCAGCACTAAGGTCTAACAAGACCAGTACAGAGAGGAGTCCTCTATCAGCACCAAGGTCTAACTAGACCAGTACAGAGATGGAGTCCTCTATCAGCACCAAGGTCTAACAAGACCAGTACAGAGATGAGTCCTCTATCAGCACCAAGGTCTAACTAGACCAGTACAGAGGAGTCCTCTATCAGGACCAAGGTCTAACTAGACCAGTACAGAGAGGAGTCCTCTATCAGCACTAAGGTCTAACTACAGACCAGTACAGAGAGAGAGGAGTCCTCTATCAGGACCAAGGTCCAACTAGACCAGTACAGAGAGGAGTCCTCATCAGCACCAAGGTCTAACAAGACCAGTACAGAGAGGAGTCCTATCAGCACCAAGGTCTAACCAGACCAGTACAGAGAGGAGTCCTCTATCAGCACCAAGGTCTAACAAGACCAGTACAGAGAGAGTCCTCATCAGCACTAAGGTCTAACTAGACCAGTACAGAGAGGAGTCCTCATCAGCACCAAGGTCTAACAAGACCAGTACAGAGAGGAGTGATCTATCAGGACAAAGGTCTAACTAGACCAGTACAGAGAGGAGTCCTCTATCACGACTAAGGTCTAACTAGACCAGTACAGAGATGAGTCCTCATCAGGACCAAGGTCTAACTAGACCAGTACAGAGAGGAGTCCTCTATCAGCACCAAGGTCTAACTAGACCAGTACAGAGAGGAGTCCTCTATCAGCACCAAGGTCTAACTAGACCCGTACAGAGAGGAGGCCGCTATCAGGACTAAGGTCTAACAAGACCAGTACAGAGAGGAGTCCCCCAACAGGACCAAGGTCTAACTAGACCAGTACAGAGATGAGTCCTCTATCAGGACCAAGGTCTAACAAGACCAGTACAGAGATGAGTCCTCTATCAGCACCAAGGTCTAACTAGACCAGTACAGAGAGGAGTCCTCTATCAGGACCAAGGTCTAACTAGACCAGTACAGAGGAGTCCTCTATCAAAGGTCCATACAGAGGAGTCCTATCAGCACCAAGGTCTAACAAGTACAGAGAGGAGTCCTCTATCAGCACCAAGGTCTAACTAGACCAGTACAGAGAGTCCTCTATCAGCACCAAGGTCTAACAAGACCAGTACAGAGAGGAGTCCTCTATCAGCACTAAGGTCTAACAAGACCAGTACAGAGAGGAGTCCTCTATCAGGACCAAGGTCTAACTAGACCAGTACAGAGAGGAGTCCTCTATCAGGACCAAGGTCTAACAAGACCAGTACAGAGAGGAGTCCTCTATCAGGACCAAGGTCCAACTAGACCAGTACAGAGAGGAGTCTCTATCAGCACCAAGGTCTAACAAGACCAGTACAGAGAGGAGTCCTCTATCAGCACCAAGGTCCAACAAGACCAGTACAGAGATGAGTCCTCTATCAGGACCAAGGTCCAACTAGACCAGTACAGAGAGGAGTCCTCTATCAGGACCAAGGTCCAACAAGACCAGTACAGAGATGAGTCCTCATCAGCACCAAGGTCTAACCAGACCAGTACAGATGAGTCCTCTATCAGGACCAAGGTCTAACAAGACCAGTACAGAGAGGAGTCCTCTATCAGGACCAAGGTCTAACAAGACCAGTACAGAGAGTGAGTCCTCTATCAGCACCAAGGTCTAACAAGACCAGTACAGAGAGGAGTCCTCTATCAGGACCAAGGTCTAACAAGACCAGTACAGAGAGGAGTCCTCTATCAGGACCAAGGTCTAACAAGACCAGTACAGAGATGAGTCCTCTATCAGGACCAAGGTCTAACAAGACCAGTACAGAGGAGTCCTCTATCAGCACCAAGGTCTAACAAGACCAGTACAGAGAGGAGTCCTCTATCAGCACAAGGTCTACAGAGATGAGTCCTCTATCAGACCAAGGTCTAACTAGACCAGTACAGAGAGGAGTCCTCTATCAGGACCAAGGTCTAACTAGACCAGTACAGAGATGAGTCCTCTATCAGGACCAAGGTCCAACAAGACCAGTACAGAGATGAGTCCTCTATCAGCACCAAGGTCCAACTAGACCAGTACAGAGATGAGTCCTCTATCAGGACCAAGGTCCAACAAGACCAGTACAGAGGAGTCCTCTATCAGCACCAAGGTCTAACAAGACCAGTACAGAGAGGAGTCCTCTATCAGGACCAAGGTCTAACAAGACCAGTACAGAGATGAGTCCTCTATCAGGACCAAGGTCTAACAAGACCAGTACAGAGGAGTCCTATCAGGACCAAGGTCCAACAAGACCAGTACAGAGATGAGTCCTCTATCAGCACCAAGGTCTAACAAGACCAGTACAGAGATGAGTCCTCTATCAGGACCAAGGTCTAACTAGACCAGTACAGAGAGGAGTCCTCTATCAGGACCAAGGTCTAACAAGACCAGTACAGAGATGAGTCCTCTATCAGACCAAGGTCTAACTAGACCAGTACAGAGAGGAGTCCTCTATCAGCACCAAGGTCTAACAAGACCAGTACAGAGAGGAGTCCTCATCAGGACCAAGGTCTAACAAGACCAGTACAGAGAGGAGTCCTCTATCAGCACCAAGGTCCAACAAGACCAGTACAGAGATGAGTCCTCTATCAGGACCAAGGTCTAACAAGACCAGTACAGAGATGAGTCCTCTATCAGGACCAAGGTCCAACTAGACCAGTACAGAGAGGAGTCCTTATCAGGACCAAGGTCTAACTAGACCAGTACAGAGAGGAGTCCTTATCAGGACCAAGGCCCAACAAGGTCTAACAAGACCAGTACAGAGATGAGTCCTCTATCAGGACCAAGGTCTAACAAGACCAGTACAGAGAGGAGTCCTCTATCAGCACCAAGGTCCAACAAGACCAGTACAGAGATGAGTCCTCTATCAGGACCAAGGTCTAACTAGACCAGTACAGAGGAGTCCTCTATCAGGACCAAGGTCTAACAAGACCAGTACAGAGATGAGTCCTCTATCAGGACCAAGGTCTAACAAGACCAGTACAGAGAGGAGTCCTCATCAGGACCAAGGTCCAACAAGACCAGTACAGAGAGAGTCCTCTATCAGGCACCAAGGTCTAACAAGACCAGTACAGAGAGGAGTCCTCTATCAGCACCAAGGTCTAACCAGACCAGTACAGAGGAGTCCCCATCAGGACCAAGGTCTAACTAGACCAGCACAGAGGGGTCCTATCAGGACTAAGGTCCCAAGACCAGTACAGAGAGGAGTCCTCTATCAGCACCAAGGTCTAACCAAGACCAGTACAGAGAGGAGTCCTCTATCAGACCAAGGTCTAACTAGACCAGTACAGAGAGGAGTCCTCTATCAGCACCAAGGTCCAACAAGACCAGTACAGAGATGAGTCCTCTATCAGCACCAAGGTCTAACTAGACCAGTACAGAGAGGAGTCCTCTATCAGGACCAAGGTCTAACAAGACCAGTACAGAGAGGAGTCCTCTATCAGCACCAAGGTCTAACAAGACCAGTACAGAGATGAGTCCTCTATCAGCACCAGTACAGAGAGAGTCCCATCAGGACCAAGGTCTAACTAGACCAGTACAGAGATGAGTCCTTCATTGGACCAAGGTCTAACTAGACCAGTACAGAGATGAGTCCTATCAGGACCAAGGTCTAACAAGACCAGTACAGAGATGAGTCCCTATCAGGACCAAGGTCTCACAAGACCAGTACAGAGATGAGTCCTCTATTGGACTAAGGTCTCACAAGACCAGTACAGAGATGGGTCCTCTATCAGCACCAAGGTTCAACAAGACCAGTACAGAGAGGAGTCCTCTATCAGGACCAAGGTCTAACTAGACCAGTACAGAGAGGAGTCCTCTATCAGGACTAAGGTCTAACTAGACCAGTACATAGAGGAGTTCTCTATCAGGACTAAGGTCTAACTAGACCAGTACAGAGAGGAGTCCTCTATCAGGAATAAGGTCTAACTAGACCAGTACAGAGAGGAGTCCTCTATCAGCACTAAGGTCTAACAAGACCAGTACAGAGAGGAGTCCTCTATCAGGACTAAGGTCTAACTAGACCAGCACAGAGAGGAGTCCTCTATCAGCACTAAGGTCTAACAAGACCAGCACAGAGAGGAGTCCTCTATCAGGACTAGGGGTTAGGGGCCTCTCATGGTGAGTATCCAGGGCATCCAGTTCCTTGTGAGGTCTGGATCTCATTCATTGATAAAGACCGCGCAGCATTCACCTCCAGGAGGAGGAGGAGGAGGTCCTCCTCCTCCTCCAGAGGGAGGGCGGTGAACACACGATGCCATTGGTTGTAAAATCATATTATTTTTCTCTGCCAAAAGAAAAGCCTGAGCTTTGACTGGGCTGTGAATGTGTTTCAGGTTCTATTGCACCCGACACGCCTCATTCTTTTCACGCTAATCCCCTGACGAGCAGGAAGGGACAGGACTCTGCTTGAAGGACTCCAGAAACCAGTTCCCTTTCCCCAGCCCGAAGGCAGCGAGGGATCCTGCGCCAAATGTGTCAGACATACTGCAATTTGAGGTTTTGACCCCTCGGGCTCGGCAAAGAGAACCGACCCCTCTCAATACGGGGAAATAGACCTATTTAAAGATATATGTGATATGAGCAATAATCTTAAATGTGCCTCTGTTTTTTATAGTTATTTACTCAACTAATCATATTATATATATATATATATTTTTTTTTTATAAACAACAAATAAAGCAATAAACTAAATATAATATTTATGACTGTATTCAAATTCCAATATAGTCATATATATATATATGACTGTATTTAAATTATAATACAGTCATGTATATATATATATATATATATATATATATATATTAGGGCTGTCAATCGATTAAAAAAATTTAACTAATTAATCGCACATTTTGAAATTCATTAATCGCGATTAATCGCGATTACTCGCAATTAAAAGTTAAAAGTTAAAAGTTCATTCTTTTTAAAGACCAAACTTCACACAGAGCTGTGTTTTCAAAGAGGCTCCTACCTATAAAGAGTGCGAGGTATTTAATATCGTGGATGATAAATTGTTTCTTCAGTGAAACATCAGATTAGTAAAAAAGAAGAAGTATATTGAGACCCCATTGGTCCTGTCATCTTTAACACTGAACAGCAGAACCAGTGGCCTTGGTAACTGACTGACATTCACATATGTCACGTTAACCCTCTGGAGGCTGGGCTCATTTTATACATTTTACAACAACAATTAAATTCACCTTTTAAAGGCGTTTTCATGTGACACCCAGTGGCGGTTCGTCCATAGGGGGCGCTAGGGCGCCGCCCCTCTTAAAATTTGGAGATGAAAAAAAAAGAAGAAGAAGAAAAAAAAAAAAAATCTGTCAAAAAACATTATATGCCAAATCATTTAAATAGTAAATATACCGTGTTGACGCGCTAAATGTGTGTGGGAGACCGTGAAGCCCCTCTGTCAACAACCACTTAAGTTAATGTGAAAAATATAATATATCGCCATTATCACGGAGAGAAGCCCTCCCTTTTTCGGGCGCTGGTCTAACGTGTGTGCGGCATTGATACAACATTTCAGTCGTTTTTGGCAAAGACCGCTTCACATTGGCGAATGAAACTGGGAATCTTAAGCATAAATGTGCGCACGCGATTGGATTATTGGGCAGATCAGAGACCCGTATGTTCCTCAGCCCATAGAGCAGTGTTGCCAGGTCCATGGTTTTCCTGCATGGAATCGCCACTTTTGAAGCAAGTGTTGCGCTGGTTGAATTTTTGTCCTTGGTTCGGTAGACCTATTTTGCATGCAAATTACATGAATATCTTTAAATAAAAATCCATATTTTAAATGAAATAATTTATTCATACCCAAATCCTACCAAACTGACTCCAGATCAGCACGCATAACATTTTATTTATGATAATATACTGTATCTAATTACACAAGGCCATTTTAGGACATAGGGAAATAACTGTTTAGGAAAACTGCTTTTTAATGCTGGCAAACTAAACATATGTTGTTACTTTGTAGATATTACAATATATTTGGCAATGATAGCAATGCTGTTGGACTTTAAAAGCAGTGTATATGGTTTGGCACGGGCATATTTTGCGTACTGATATTGGGCTGGTTTTGGCTGGTTTTGATTGGCCATTGGGCTGGTTTTGTCACACAGACCTGGCAACCCTGCTCACAATGGTTTTATATTGCTGAGGGTGAGATGAGTGAAAAGCGATGTTGCACTATTTTGCCTATATTCTTTTATAAAATTAACCGTTTATGTTACATACAGTAATGGTCCTGATCACGGCGTCCAGCTGTCGTGTCATTTAGACCGTCAACATATACCTTTGGTGGCCGTCTCATTGAGCCACTTTGGCACCGTTTTGTTTAGCTACATCCGTCGCCCCGACGTATATTTTCCTTGTGTAAATTGTGTTTTGCGTGTCTAGGAAGTGGAAGTGCAGAGACAGATCAGAAGGCAAATGTGTGTTCTGTTGTCTTCTGCAGGTATGTGTTTCCTTTTGTTCAAAGTTAGAATTTTCTGTTTCTTTTGAAATGATTCTATTTTATGTAGTTATTTATTTTGTCCATTAGGGGTCTCTGTTTTCCCTTGTATGTTACATGTCATGGTTTTGATGAGAATTGTTATTATTTAGATTTATTGTGATCCTGTCTTCCATGGAAAATGGTTTTATTTTAATGAAAAGAATGGAAGTGCAGAGACAGATCAGAAAGCGAATGTGTGTTCTGTTGTCTTCTGCAGAATAAATAAGTGCTGGAAAATCCACCATCTGAGCCGACTTCTTCCATGCCTGCCCACATCAGTTACATCTGCTCTGAACCTCTTTCATGTGAGGGTGAAACTCTTTTATTTTGCAAACCTCTAAAACCCAACCCAATGTTTCTTAAAGAATTCTGCTCTGAACCTCTCATGCCCAAAGTTACAGTGTGTTGATAGTTGTTATTGGACAGTGTTGATGAGCACGCTGTGTTCTTGAAATAAAGCTTTGGTTTTTACAATATTCTACTCAAAACCTCTTTTCTTCTCATTGTTGAGTGCTATTTAAACCGCGTCGCCCAACTGCGCCCCCCCAAAAAAAAATTTCACCAGCCGCCACTGGTGACACCCCCACGTGTTCTACATCAAACATTCCAGAACAATCTCAGCTCTATTCAATGAGGCTCATTGTCCTCGCGCGTGTTCTCTGCTCTCTGACTGACAGGCTGCTAATGAGGTCCTTTGTGATTTACTGAGTGTTCATTGGTTGTTTTTTTCCCAAAATGTTGACAGACAAACGGATTGACCAATCACGGTGAAGGTTTCGTGTGACGAGTTCTTTCCGCGCCGATGTCGCTCCGTCGCCCTCCGTTCCTCTCTGTGTCTCAGGGGAGACGGGGAAGGAAACCCGACTGATTCATCCACGAGTTAAACTGATTTATGATCCTTATTTTTGCGGATAAATAATTGTTTTAAAAACGGAAACAGTGTTAAACCGTACTGCCGCGGCTTGACACTCGGTTTGAGTGTAACAACTTCAACGAACACCGGAAGTAAACAAAGTTGCGTTAATTGCGTTAAAATATTTTAGTGCGTTAACGCGGCCAAATTAATCGTATAGATTAACGCGTTAACGCTGACAGCCCTAATATATATATATATGACTATTTAAATTATAATACAGTCATGTACAGTGCCGCCGCTCCCATAGCGCACTACGCGCTGTGCGTAGGGCACCAAGTCCTGAGGGGGCACCAACAAATAGGCAACTAAAAAAATCATCATAGTTATAATAATTATAATGCCGATATTATTTCAGAAATATTAGTCACCTATTAGGCATGTACAGGACTGTCTCAGAAAATTAGAATAATTAGATAAAGTTCTTTATTTTCTGTAATGCAATTAAAACACAAAATGTCATTGCATTGGATTCATTACAAATCATCAACTTGCGCCTTTATTCTTTTATTCTTGTAATATTGCTGATTATACAGCTCTTAAGAAAACTCTAAAATCCTATCTCATAAAATTTTAATATTTCCTCAGACCAAGTAAAAAAAAAGATTTATAACAGCTGAGTGTTTGTCAAGGCTCAGGAAAACCTTTGCAGGTGTTTCGAGTTAATTAGACAATTCAAGTGATTTGTTTAATACCCTACTTAGTATACTTTTTTCATGATATTCTAATATTTAGAGATAGGATATTTGAGTTTTCTAAGCTGTAAGCCATAATCAGCAATAAATCAGAATAAAAGGCTTGCAATATTTCAGTTGATTTAATGAATCCAGAATGCATGTGACACAATTCTGCTGTCCAATGCGTTTTTTAATAAAAAACAACTTTTGAAAGGGCAATGACTCAGTTTCATTCGATGGAACACTTTCAATTAACAATTTTTTTTTTTTCAACCAGATAAAAAAAATTGAAAAAAAAGAAGAGAACAATGTTAGATAATCGAGTGTGCGACGATTTCATAGAAACAATAAAACACAAAACAAATACGTCACAGAGTGAAATATAATACAGACAGCGAGATGTTAGAGGCGACCACATTGTAACAGCTGCTGCTGCTCACAACTTCAGTTTCAAAGCTGTCAGTGAAGACGAGGGTCTCTCTGCTGCTGAGCCTGCAGGTCATTCTGGGACTACTCTTTATGTTTACCATTACCTCTGAGGCCACGCCCCCTCCGACCCCACACCGCCCTATCTTTAAAGAACAGGTGAAGGGTGTAATCACAAGCTTCCCTCTCCTCGGCGTCCACCGTTTGTTTAGCACGGGGTCATATTTAATAACACCTTTAGGCAATGAAAGACCCACTTGAATGTTATCTTAGCTCCCGGTCGACATTCCCGTGCGGCCTCGTGGTTTTCTGTCCGCTTCCTTCCTGCCTCTCTGCAGGTGATGCAGAACCCCCCCGACCTGGAGGCTGGAGTGAGGTGGATGCTGGCCGGTGTTTTCAATCAGGGTCTGGTTTATGAAGGGGGCCTGGAGAGAGCTTTTGCCTGAGCAGGCAGGCTAAGTGGTGGCATTCACGCTGTGTGTGTGTGTGTGTGAGGTTTTGGGACAGGGATGTCTATGTGTACAGATTGTAAAGCACTCTGAGACAAATTTTTTATTTTTGAAAATGGGCTATACAAATAAACTGAATTGAAAAACTGAATTGTGTGTGTGTGTGTCATAACCCCAGGATGTGTCATGTTGATACACATTGGACAGCTAGTTCTTTTGTCTCTCTTTGTAGTTCTTTTGTTTCTCTTTGTAGTTCTTTTGTGTCTCTTTATAGTTGTTTTGTGTCTCTTTGTAGTTGTTTTGTGTCTCTTTGTAGTTGTTGTGTTTCTCTTTGTAGTTCTTTTGTTTCTCTTTGTAGTTGTTTTGTGTCTCTTTGTAGTTGTTTTGTGTCTTTGTAGTTGTTGTGTGTCTCTTTGTAGTTCTTTTGTTTCTCTTTGTAGTTCTTTTGTGTCTCTTTGTAGTTGTTTTGTGCTTGTTTGTAGTCTCTTTGTTCCTGCAGCGGTGTGTCGTTGTTTGTCGTTGTAATCCTTCTCCATCTCTTCGTGTTGATTCTTTTCTTTCTTGTCTTTTTGAGTCGATCTGAGTCACATGTTGTATGTGAAGGGCCTGGGGCCGCCTGACACATTGGGCCCCTGGGCCTGTGACCGGTAGGCCGTTCACTAATCCATCTACGCTGTCCAATATGTATCAACGGGAAACAACCTGGAGTTATGACCCCCCCCCCCCCCCCCACACACACACACACACACACACACACACAGCCACATGTGCTGTATGCATGACATCACCCCTAATGCTGTGTAGTTGTTCCAATAAAGATGTAGACACGCCCCTTAGAGTTGAGAACAAGAACCCAGAAACCACAGCGCGGCGCTCACAGGGTTAACCCGCGCCGTGCGTTACGCAACCCAGGGCCGCCGCGGTCCCGGACCCGGGAGCAGCGCGTCAGAGGGCGGCTCTCCCGCGCCTATAAAGGCTCAGCCCCTCCGCGCGCGCCGTCCCGCTCCACAAGAGCCGGAGTCCGGGTCTATGTAGTGAGAGGCTGCCGGGCACACGCGCGAGCTGCAGGCGCAGAGGTGGAGAGTTTGACTTTACATTGTCCTCCTCCTCCTCCTCCTCCTCCTCCTCCTCCTCCTCCTCCTCCTCCTCCTCTCTGGGGCTGTGTTTCTCCTGCGCCCGGACACTGCGCTGCCTGACGGATATGTGCACACAGGATGATGACAACCCCTTTCCTCCCCGTAGAAGTAAAATAAAATAGGCTTTCGCTCACACTGGATTTACTCCTGTCGTTCCATATGAAGAAGCCAAAAGTAAGTGACCTGTTCCTTGTTTGTTTGTCCGACTTATAAAGAAGAAGGAGAAGAAGGAGGAGGTGTAATGCGCATGCGGCTGTCTGGAGTCATAAACGTAACCTGTCAGATTATCGATTAACCTAAAAGAGTATTATTGTGTCTGTGGGGGGCAGACCTAACCCTAACCCTCTACACACACACTCTGCTGTTGGCTTTACCAACACCCCCCCCCCCCCCCCTCAATAGACCATCCGCCCGCTGCGCCACCAGCCGCTGTTGACTCGGTGTGTGTGTGATCTGGGCCGTGGTCCCGGATCCCGGGCCGCGTCACACCTTCGTGACGTTACCGTCCCCGCGATGGGGCCGCAGGTTGATCCCCGCCTGTGTGGCAGCCTGACACCGCAGTAAGCCGGCGCTAAGCAGGGAGAGAGGTCAGCGGCGGCGGGACGCGCGCCCGGTGACCTGCGGCCATCTGGAGGCTCCTCACAGGGGCGGAGGCAAGGAGGGAGGGAGGGAGGGAAGGAGGCAAGGAGGGAGGGAAGGAGGCAAGGAGGGAGGGAAGGAGGGAAGGAGGCAAGGAGGGAAGGAGGCAGGGAGGGAGTGAAGGAGGCAAGGAGGGAAGGAGGCTGCGGGCCGGCTCCTGTGTGTGTCTCCTCTCACAGAACATCTCCAGGGCTTTAAAACCACTGAGAGACGGTTTAACGTCAGAGAACCACCGAGCCAACGAGAGAGAGCCTTTAATATATTTATATATATATACATATATATATATATGTATATTAGAAGTGAAAACACGTTTCATTGAATATTTTTGTGTCTTCACCTTTTTAACAGGGGCACTGACTTTTGTTTGATGAGTCAGATAAATGTAATACGGATTTAACAAGGTGTGTGTGTGTGTACATGTGTGCATGTCTGTGTGTGTGTGTGTGTGCATGTGTGTGTGTGTACATGTGTGTGCATGTCTGTGTGTGTGTATGTGTGTGCATGTCTGTGTGTGTGTATGTGTGTGTGTGTGCATGTGTGTGTGTGTACATGTGTGTGCATGTATGTGTGTGTGTATGTGTGCATGTGTGTGTGTACATGTCTGTGTGTGCATGTGTGTGTGTGTGTTTGCATGTGTGTGTGTGTGTACATGTGTGTGTGTGTGTTTGCATGTGTATGTCTGTGTGTGTGTGTGTGTGTGAGAGAGAGAGAGAGCTTGTCGCTCGTTTTCTGACTCCAGTGCCGGAGGTCTGCGGGCCGTGTGAGGCCCCCCCCCCTCAGATATGTGGACGCCGTGGGGCATCAATCACTCCGCTGACCCCTGTCACGACCACCGGCTCGTGGACGGCGCTGTCGGGCCGAAGGTGTAAGGAGCAGCTGGAGGTGTCGACCTCTGACCCCGCGGGCGCTGCGACTCTCACACATCATTTAAATGTCCAGACGGCGCTGAGATGATTTTGTCACACGGCGTGCGGAGGTGGGCGTCGATGGCGCCGAGGTGTCAGAACTATCCAGTCCGCGGTATTCACAGATACATTGTGGGGGGGACTTGCATCTGCTAATCAAGTCCTGGGTTAATGATTTGTTCTTCTAGCTTAATAGTGGCATTAGGGCGACAGCGGGGGCGGGGCATTGGAGCTGATGGGGGGGGGGGGGGCGGGGCATTAGAGCTGATGGGGGTGGGGCATTAGAGTTGATGGGGGGGCGTTCCTGCTGCTGACTCACGGGACAGACTTCCTGTGGAGCTGGACTCCCTCGTGGTCTCGGCCTCCAGGTCCACACATTTTGGGTCTTTATGTATTTTTTTAACGACGCCGGCTTCAACCGGCGGATCCGTTCCCGAGGTTGAAGACGTTCTGACCTCCAGGGTCACACGCTGCTGCCACGTTGAGACCTCGGCACCATGAGGAGCATCGACAGCTCCAAAGATCCTTCTTCTTCTTCTTCTTCTTCTTCTTCTTCGTCTCTGTTCAAAGAGTGCCATGAGAAGAAGGGTGTCATGTGAATGTGGGGGGGGGGGGGGGGGAATTGAACACAGAGCCACGACTAAGAGTTTCCTGGGCGACCTTTGACCCTGCAGCAGGTGGTCCAGTGTGGGCGGAGCCAGCTCAGGGCTCTGGGCCTGCATGCAGACCAATTAACACAAAAGCATGTGGTTTAAGAAAAAATAATTTGGAGGCCGGGTTGCATTCCTGCACGCTTTGGGGGGGGGGGCAGCATGAGGGTTTAGTACTGGACCTGGAATCAGACGGGAGACCCTCCAGTAGAGACCCTCCAGTGGAGACCCTCTAGTAGAGACGCTCTAGTAGAGACCCTCTAGCAGAGACCCTCTAGTAGAGACCCTCTAGTGGAGACCCACTAGTAGAGACCCTCCTGTGGAGACCCTCTAGTAGAGACCCTCCAGTGGAAACCCTCTAGCAGAGACCCTCTAGTGGAGACCCTCTAGTAGAGACCCTCCAGTGGAGACCCTCTAGTAGAGACCCTCAAGTGGAGACCCTCCGGTGGAGACCCTCTAGTAGAGACCCTCTAGCAGAGACCCTCTAGCACAGACCCTCTAGTGGAGACCCTCTAGTAGAGACCCTCAAGTGGAGACCCTCCGGTGGAAACCCTCTAGTAGAGACCCTCTAGCAGAGACCCTCTAGTAGAGACCCTCTAGTGGAGACCCTCTAGTAGAGACCCTCCAGTGGAGACCCTCTAGCAGAGACCCTCTAGTGGAGACCCTCCGGTGGAGACCCTCAAGTAGAGACCCTCCAGTGGAGACCCTCTAGTAGAGACCCTCTAGTGGAGACCCTCTAGTAGAGACCCTCCAGTATAGACCCTCTAGCAGAGACCCTCTAGTGGAGACCCTCTAGTAGAGACCCTCCAGTGGAGACCCTCTAGCAGAGACCCTCTAGTGGAGACCCTCCGGTGGAGACCCTCTAGTAGAGACCCTCTAGCAGAGACCCTCTAGTGGAGACCCTCCGGTGGAGACCCTCTAGTAGAGACCCTCTAGCAGAGACCCTCTAGTGGAGACCCTCCGGTGGAGACCCTCCAACATTGACCCCAAGGTCACGAGAGAAATCCAGCGATGTTCTTTAGCCGGTGTTGAACAGAACGGACTGATCAGTGTGAAGATGGAACAATATATTTATCATGTTGATGTTCTAGAGATGTCCACTAGGGACAGTGTTGTTGTTGTTGTTGTTGTTGTTCCCATATGGCGGGATTGGGTAGTGATTTGTGAACTCGCTGATGCTCACATGGAGCCTTTTGACCCGGAGGCCTCGGCGGACTGTCACTGTCATGTGACACACATAACACGGCTAACGGCTTTGGTAGAAGCCATGGAGACGCCGGCGTGTTGGGCTGCGTCCGTAATGCGAACAGGGAGGGAGAGCGACGGGGGCGGAGCCAGAGGAAGGTCGAGGGGTGGATGGAGGAACCTGAGCGTCGGTAAATCTGGCCCGCGTCTCCGAGAGGCAGCGAGAAAAGAATGAAAAAAAGTGGCTCCAAAACCGAACCAGGTGGGACGCCATGCTCCACAGGCACGGAGTGGGAATGCACTGTGCGGTTTGGGGTTTTGTGGGTCAAGAGTTTAATTATTTGCGGGGGGGGGGGGGGGGAGGGGGGAACAGAATTTTCAAGCTGGAAAGAGATCAGATTCAACCCGTTCAAGCCAATGGAATGGGGGGGGGGGGGGGATTGAAGAGGGTAAAGTTAAGCACGGTTTTCAAACCCTCAACTTTTGGTATAAAGACTGTTTGTGCCAAACGGTAACAACATGTCCTGCAGAGGAACCGATTATGCCGCCTCCCCGCCCCCCTGTCCTTTCCCCCCATCCCCCGCCCCCCCCCCCTTACGTCTTGGAGTAATGACCACGAGCTCGTTAACGCTGGCGGCGAGCGACCGCGGCCGAGCGCTTCTCTCAGCTCGCTTTCGCAACTTTAAAAAAAGTGGTGAGTAAAACTAGGTGCAGGGGGAGGGGGGGGGGGGAGGTTGCACAACTCTCGTCTTTGATGTTCGAGCCAAGCTCCCTCCTCTTCCTCCTGCGTCTTCACCAGATCCAGTTATCTGTTGACATAGTGTGAAGTGGCTGTAGAGAAGCGGCTATAAGGGAACGCTCAGACACGGCTTTTCCTTTCCAGAGAAAACGACAGGAAGCGCACGGCCGTCAAATCCACTTTAACTCCACCGACTCGTTAACTCTCCTCTGGGAGCGAGGTCAGGTTTCCTGTTTGACCCCGAAGGCCTTTAGGTAGTCGGGGTGAACACTCCCCTGTAAGTGTTATACGTCTGGGGCTTTTATTGTGAAAGGTAAGAGCAGAAGGTGGCCTCGTGTTGGTTTGATGAATTCATCTGACAACAGATTTCACCAGCGGAGACTTCCTGTCCCCCGCTCGCTGTTTACAATCCGATTGGAAGTTGTAGTTGAGAGACAATTTTTTATTTTTAAATTTGAAATGAAAAACATATATTGAAAGATATTTGTATTGTCATATGCACAGTTAACAGACTCCGTACAATGAAAGTCTTACTTTGCTAAGTCATCCTTCCACACAGTTTTACAATAACTTTAAGGTCACATTTAAATATGAAAAAAGAAGGCAAATATATTTATATATATATTTATAAATATATTTATATATATTTATATATATTTATATATATATTGTATTTGGGCCAATGCATTCCAAGCCTGCTGAACGTCAAACTATCAAAATGTTGTTTTTTTATTTTTTTAAATCCATTTATAGCATTTATAGGCGCCACTGAAGCCGCTGAGCACCGTGAGCGGTGGATCCTCGATCCGCCTCCCCGATGACAACAGAACAACAGTCCATGAAACCACGGAGAATTAAATTGAATGGAAAATTGAATTGAATGGAAAATTGAATTAATTTGGTTGAATTGTGAGCGGCAACAAGAAGTTCACATGACACAATTCCTCAACTACAAATCGTGACTCAAATCTCTGAGACCGGATAATTGAGCCCAAACAACAAAATGTCAGGAAATGTGAAACAGCAACTTCTCAAAAGGAGACTAAACAGCCTGAAAATGGGAATCTCGTGTGTGACGGCGTGTCCTCGAATGCATCATCGTGGAAGTGTCCCCCCTCTCTGAAGCCGCTGTTCCCTCTCCACACCTCCACCTTCTCGTCCTCTCCAGCTCTCTCCATCACGCGGATGTTATCTGGTGAACGGGTCCTTACCTCAGCAACCGTGGTTCCTCACAGCAGGGTCTGCTCTCATTGGACAGAGGGTCTGCTCTCATTGGACAGAGGGTCTGCTCTCATTGGACAGAGCGTCTGCTCTCATTGGACAAAGGGTCTGCTCTCATTGGACAGAGGGTCTGCTCATTGGACAGAGTGGTCTGCTCTCATTGGACAGAGCGCCTGCTCTCATTGGACAAAGGGTCTGGCTCTCATTGGACAGAGGGTTCGTTTCATTGACTGCTCTCATTGGACAGAGGGTCTGCTTCATTGGACAGAGGGTCTGCTCTCATTGGACAGAGGGTCTGTTTCATTGGACAGAGGGTCTGCTCTCATTGACAGAGGCCTGCTCATTGACAAAGGGTAGGGTCTGCTCTCATTGGACAGAGGGTCTGCTCTCATTGGACAAAGGGTCTGCTCTCATTGGACAGAGGGTCTGCTCTCATTGGACAGAGGGTCTGCTCTCATTGGACAAAGGGTCTGCTCTCATTGGACAAAGGGTCTGCTCTCATTGGACAGAGGGTCTGCTCTCATTGGATGTCTACCATTGGACAAAGGGTCTGCTCTCATTGGACAAAGGGTCTGCTCTCATTGGACAGAGGACTGCTCATTGGACAAAGGTCTTGCTCATTGGACAAAGGGTCTGCTCTCATTGGACAGAGGGTCTGCTCTCATTGGACAAAGGGTCTGCTCTCATTGGACAAAGGGTCTGCTCTCATTGGACAGAGGGTCTGCTCTCATTGGACAAAGAGTCTGCTCTCATTGGACAGAGGGTCTGCTCATTGGACAGAGGGTCTGCTCCTCATTGGACAAAGGGTCTGCCTCTTTATTGGACAAAGGGTCTGCTCTCATTGGACAGAGGGGTCTGCTCACTGGAGGCGTGCTGGTCTGCCTCTCATTGGACAGAGGGTCTGCCTCATTGAACAAAGGGTCTGCCTCCTACTGATGAAGTTGTGGTCTGTTCATTGGACAGAGGGTCTGCTCTTATTGGACAAAGGATCTGCTCTCATTGGACAGAGCAGTGTTTCCCCAAGGTTTACAGCTTCAGGGGGGCGGGATCTGGGTGCTTGCCACCAAGGTTGGTGTCCCAAGCTTTAACTTAATGATGACCCCACGGCAGCAATCGACGTGGGGAGGGGGGCTAGGTAGTTTGTTTTAAACAACAGCAGAACAGCGCGGCAGCAGCAGCAGCCTAGGTAGATCGTAGCTCCTCAGCATCGTGGTTGTGTTGTGTTAATACGCTGCTCCGCCACACATTAGTCTGGCTCCTCGGGTTACCTGGAAGTGGCTCCTCGGGTTACCTGGAAGTGGCTCCTCGGGTTACCTGGCGCGGGTCCTCGGGTTACCCAGCGTCCTGGTTTTGCCAACCTCAGGCGCTAATTGGATTTCGGCGTGAAGGAGCATGTTGTGACGCTTCCAGAAAGACGAAGGAGCGTACATCCGGTTCCTCCTCTCGTTGAGATGACAGATCAAAACAGATCGTACTGCAACACTTCCGCCGCTCGGTGACTAACGGCATCACGAGGAGGAACATTTGAGGTGCTGGTCTTTACGGTCCTATCGCGGGTGGGATCCCGAGGCCGGAGCACGGAGCCCTCTGCTCTGGGATCCATTAAGATGTTAAATATTGACTATGTGTTAGAGACAAATGTGATAAAGAGGTTCTTCCGGATGGTTGTTGGCCGGATGAGTCCTATAGCGTGGGAAGAGGAACTGGAGACGGCGTGGAGCAGGAGCTCATGAGTCATATACAGAATGTAGTCAAATAAGTCTGGTGAATGTTTAGTTAACCAGGGGTGCAGAGTGTGGGGGACGGTTCTTCCTTCCATGTCAGGGTGTTCTGATCTTCAGGCCCACCCTGCACAAAACAACCAAGAAGAACAAACCTGAACCAGCTCCAAACGTCTGGAGGTATTTCGTTGGCACGGCCATTATCATCGCCGCGCTGTAATCCTCACATGAGAGCTACGGTTGCGTAGAAGAAGTCTCTGAACAATGATGGGAGACAATAAGAGGAAAACCCATCTGACAATAACATGAGTTTTTGCTAAACTTTCAAAAAAAAAAAAAAAAAAACTTTGAGTGAGATTTTGGCCTCCTTGTGTACCCATGTTGTCCCCATGTTGTCCCCATAAACGCAAAATTCTGTTGTGGCCCATGTTGGTCTCTATGTACTCCCCATGTTGGCACGTTTGTCCCCATGTTGTAACCCATGTTGTCCCATACAAGTTGTCCCCATGTTGTACCGTGCTGTACCGTATGTTGTACCCATGCTGTCACGTGATGTTAAAAACGTGAAGGTTGTACCCAGGTTGTTCCCATGTTGTCCCCTAGCATGTTAAAAATTCCATGTTAAAACGGCTTATGTTGTCCCTCATGTTAATGAAGTGTTGTACCCATGTTGCACCCAGCATGTTGCACCCATGCGTTCCTGCTGTTGTACCCGGCATGTTAAAATTCCATGTTGTAACGATGTTGTAACCCATGTTGTCCTCTATTTCAGGTCCAAAGAAATTGTTGCTGCACCCATGTTGCACTCACAGCCATGTTAGAACGCCCCATGTTGAACCTGATGTTGGTCCCTCGAGAAACAACAGGTTGCTCCCCATGTTGTAACGACTGGTCTCACTCTTCCCAAGCTCTGGTTGCCAGCCTGTTGTCAAGCGACAAAGCGATTTCTTCTTCTCCTCCATAAGCCTCTTGCCTGCGTGTTGCACCCATAGTTATCCTGCCTCCTTTAATGATAATGATACATGCAAATAAGTGTAGTCCCGATGTTGCTCCCACAGGGTAACGATGTTAAGTCACCATGTTGCACCCAGTTAAAATTCCATGTTGTCCCTGTGTTGTACCGCGCCATATGTTGTCCCCTATGTTGTGCCCGATGTTGTCTATGTTGTCCATATTTCGTCCCATATTTCATCTGCAGTGTCCCTGCAGCAATGTCCCATGTTGTACCCATGTTGTCCCATATTTGTACCCATATTTGTCCCCATTTTGTCCCTATGTTGTGCCATGTTGTGCATGTTGTGCCCGTGTTGTCCCATGTTGTACCATGTGTCCCCATGTTGTTCCATACACCCATGTTGTGTATGTTGTCCATGTTGTTCCCATGTTGTCCCCATGTTGTCCCCATGTTGTGCCCATGTTGTCCTGATGTTGTCCCCATGTTGTCCCCATGTTGTCCCCATAATGTCCCCATGTTGTCCCCGTGTTGTACCCATATGTTGTCCTCCATGTCCCATGTCCCATGTTGTCCCCATGGTATTGCCATGTTGTCCCCATGTTGCATTCCTGTCATGTTGTCCATATGTTGTCCATGTTGTCCCTATGTTGTCCCATATTTGTCCCCATGTTGAATTCCATGCCATGTTGGAATGACAGCCACCCACAGCATCCCCATTTGTCCATGTTGTCCCCATGTTGTAACGATTTGTCTCCATGTTGTCCCCATGTTGTACCCATGTTGTCCTCCATGTTGTACCATGTTGTCCCATGTTGTACCCATGTTGTCTCCATGTTGTCCCCATGTTGTACCCATGTTGTACCATGTTGTCCCATGTTGTCCATAATTGCCGTGTTGTACCCACAGCACCCATGTTGTACCCATGTTGTGCCCATATGTCACCATGTTGTGCCGCATGTTGCAACGATGCCATATGTTGTCTCGTTAAACGAGTGCTGTCCCCATGTTGTACCCATGTTGTCCCCATGTTGTACCCAAGGTTGTCCCCATGTTAATCTGTCTCCATGTTGTCCCCATGTTGTACCCATGCACTCCCTGTGTTGTCCCGTTGTCCCATGTTGTCCCCATGAAAATTCACACAGCCCGTGCCATGTTGTCCCCATGTTGTCCCCATGTTCCATGTTGTAGTCCCCATGTTGTACCCATGTTGTCCCCATGTTGTTCCCCATGTTGTCCCTATGTTGTACCCATGTTGTCCCCATGTTGTCCCATGTTGTCCCCATGTTGTACCCTGTTGTCCCCATGTTGTACCCATGTTGTCCCCATGTTGTTCCCATGTTGTCCCATTGCATGTTGTCCCCATGTTGTCCCCATGTTGTGCCCATGTTGTCGCCATGTTGTCCCCATGTTGTCAACGCATGTTGTAACCCATGTCCCATGTTGTCCCATGTTGTACCCATGTTGTCCCATGTTGTCCCCATGTTGTAATATGTTGTACCCATGTTGTCCCCATGTTGCCCATGTTTGTCCCATGTTGTCCATGTTGTGCCATGTTGTACCCATGTTGTCCCCATGTTGTACCCATGTTGTCCCCATGTTGTCCCCATGTTGTTCCCATGTTGCAACATGTTGTACCCATGTTGTCCCCATGTTGTCCCATTTGTACCCATGTTGTACCCATGTTGTCCCCATGTTGTCCCCATGTTGTCCCCATGTTGTCCCCGTGTTGTACCCATGTTGTACCCATGTTGTTCCCATGTTGTCACCCATGTTGTACCCATGTTTGTCCCCATTTTGTGCCCATGTTGTCCCCATGTTGTACCCATGTTGTACCCATGTTGTCCCCATGTTCCCATGTTGTCCCCATGTTGTACCCATGTTGTAACCCATGTTGTCCCCATGTCCCATGTTGTCCCCATGTTGCACCCATGTTGTCCCATGTTATCCATGTTGTCCCCATGTTGTAACCCATGTTGTCCCCATGTTGTAAATCCATGTTGTACCCATGTTGTTCCGCATGTTGCACCCATGTTGTGTTGTCCCATGTTGTACCCATGGTGTCCCCATGTTGTACCCATGTTGCACCCATGTTGTACCCATGTTGTTGTACCCATGTTGTCCCCACGTTGTAGCCATGTTGTACCCATGTTGTACCCATGTTGTACCCATGTTGTCCCCATGTTGTACCCATGTTGTCCCCATGTTGCCCCATGTTGTCCCCATGTTGTACCCATGTTGTCCCCATGTTGTCCCCATGTTGTACCCATGTTGTCCCCATGTTGTCCCCATGTTGTCCCCATGTTGCCCCATGTTGTCCCCATGTTGTACCCTTGTTGCCCCATGTTGTACCCATGTTGTCCCCATGTTGCCATGTTGTACCCATGTTGTACCCATTTTGTTGTACCCATGTTGTACCCATGTTGTACCCATGTTGTCCCCATGTTGTCCCCATGTTGCCTACATGTTGTGCCCATGTTGTCCCCATGTTGTGTACCATGTATGTTGTCCCCATGTTGCACCCATGTTGTCCCCATGTTGTCCTGATGTTGTCACCCATGTTGTCCCATGTTGTCCCCATGTTGTCCCCATGTTGTCCCCATGTTGTACCCATGTTGTCCCCATGTTGTACCCATGTTGTCCCCATGTTGTCCCCATGTTGTCCCCATGTTGTACCCATGTTGTCCCCATGTTGTACCCATGTTGTACCCATGTTGTCCCATGTTGTCCCCATGTTGTACCCATGTTGTCCCCATGTTGTCCCCATGTTGTACCCATGTTAAAATTCCATGTTGTACCCATGTTGTCTCCATGTTGTACCCATGTTGTCCCCATGTTGTACCCATGTTGTCCCCATGTTGTCTCCATGTTGTCCCCATGTTGTACCCATCCTATGTTGTACCCATGTTGCCATGTTGTCCCATGTTGTCCCCATGTTGTACCCATTGTCCCCATGCCCATGTTGTCCCCATGTTGTACCCATGTTGTCCCCATGTTGTCCCATGTTGTCCCCATGGTGTTCATGTTGTCCCATGTTGTCCATGTTGTACCCATGTTGTCCCATGTTGTCCCCATGTTGTACCCATGTTGTACCATGTTGTCCCATGTTGTCCCCATGTTGTACCCATGTTGTACCCATGTTGTCCCCATGTTGTCCCCATGTTGTACCCATGTTGTCCCCATGTTGTACCCATGTTGTCCCATGTTGTCCCCATGTTGTCCCCATGTTGTCCCCGTGTTGTCCCCGTGTTGTACCCATGTTGTCCCATGTTGTCCCCATGTTGTCCCATGTTGTCCCCATGTTGTCCCCATGTTGTCCCCATGTTGTCCTCATGTTGTACCCATGTTGTCCCCATGTTGTCCTCATGTTGTCCCCATGTTGTCCCCATGTTGTCCCATGTTGTCCCCATGTTGTACCCATGTTGTCCCATGTTGTCCCATGTTCCCATGTTGTACCCATGTTGTCCCCATGTTGTCCCCATGTTGTACCCATGTTGTCCCCATGTTGTCCCATGTTGTACCCATGTTGTACCCATGTTGTCCCCATGTTGTACCCATGTTGTACCCATGTTGTCCCCATGTTGTACCCATGTTGTACCCATGTTGTCCCCATGTTGTCCCATGTTGTACCCATGTTGTCCCCATGTTGTCCCCATGTTGTCCCATGTTGTCCCATATGTTGTACCCATGTTGTTTCCATGTTGTACCCATGTTGTCCCCATGTTGTCCCCCATGTTGTACCCATGTTGTCCCCATGTTGTACCCATGTTGTCCCTGTTGTCCCATGTTACCATGTTCCCCATGTTGTACCCATGTTGTCCCATGTTGTCCATGTTGTACCCATGTTGTCCATGTTGTACCCATGTTGTCCCCATGTTGTCCCATGTTGTACCCATGTTGTCCCCATGTTGTCCCCATGTTGCCCATGTTGTACCCATGTTGTCCCATGTTGTCCCCATGTTGTCCCATGTTGTCCCATGTTGTCCCCATGTTGTACCGATGTTGTACCCATGTTGTCCCCATGTTGTCACCATGTTGTACCCATGTTGTACCCATGTTGTCCCCATGTTGTACCCATGTTGTACCCATGTTGTACCCATGATGTCCCATGTTGTACCCATGTTGTCTCCATGTTGTACCCATGTTGTCCCCATGTTGTCTCCATGTTGTCCATGTTGTACCCATGTTGTACCCATGTTGTCCCCATGTTGTACCCATGTTGTCCCCATGTTGTCCCCATGTTGTCCCCATGTTGTCCCCATGTTGTACCCATGTTGTACCCATGTTGTCCCCATGTTGTCCATGTTGTCCCCATGTTGTCCCATGTACCCATGTTGTCCCGTACCCATGTTGTCCCCATGTTGTCCCATGTTGTACATGTTGTCCATGTTGTCCCCATGTTGTCCATGTTGTTGTTCCATGTTGTACCCCCATGTTGTCCCATGTTGTCCCATGTTGTCCATGTTGTACCCATGTTGTCCCATGTTGTACCCATGTTGTCCATGTTGTCCCATGTTGTAACCCATGTTGTCCCCATGTTGTCCCATGTTGTACCCATGTTGTCCCATGTTGTCCCATGTTGTCCCCATGTTGTACCCATGTTGTCCATGTTGTCCCATGTTGTCCCATGTTGCCCATGTTGTCCCCATGTTGTACCCATGTTGTCCCATGTTGTCCCCATGTTGTCCCCATGTTGTACCCATGTTGTACCCATGTTGTCCCATGTTGTACCCATGTTGTCCCATGTTGTCCCATGTTGTCCCCATGTTGTACCCATGTTGTCCCCATGTTGTCCCCATGTTGTCCCCATGTTGTACCCATGTTGTACCCATGTTGTCCCCATGTTGTACCCATGTTGTCCCCATGTTGTCCCATGTTGTACCCATGTTGTCCCCATGTTGTACCATGTTGTCCCCATGTTGTCCCATGTTGTCCCATGTTGTCCCATGTTGTCCCCATGTTGTCCCCATGTTGTACCCATGTTGTCACCATGTTGTACCCATGTTGTCCCCATGTTGTACCCATGTTGTTCCCATGTTGTACCCATGTTGTCTCCATGTTGTACCCATGTTGTCCCATGTTGTCCCATGTTGTCCCATGTTGTCCCCATGTTGTACCCATGTTGTCCCCATGTTGTCCCCATGTTGTCCCCATGTTGTCCCATGTTGTCCCATGTTGTCCCCATGTTGTCCATGTTGTCCCATGTTGTACCCATGTTGTCCCCATGTTGTCCCATGTTGTCCCCATGTTGTCCCATGTTATGTTGTACCCATGTTGTCCCATGTTGTCCCATGTTGTCCCATGTTGTCCCCATGTTGTACCCATGTTGTCCCCATGTTGTCCCATGTTGTCCCCATGTTGTCCCATGTTGTACCCATCCCATGTTGTACCCCATGTTGTCCCCATGTTGTCCCATGTTGTCCCCATGTTGTCCTCATGTTGTCCCCATGTTGTCCCCATGTTGTCCTCATGTTGTCCCCATGTTGTCCCCATGTTGTACCCATGTTGTCCCCGTGTAGTACCCATGTTGTCCCATGGTGTCCCCATGTTGTACCCATGTTGTCCCCATGTTGTACCATGTTGTCCCATGTTGTCCCCATGTTGTCCCATGTTGTCCCCATGTTGTCCCATGTTGTCCCATGTTGTCCCCATGTTGTACCCATGTTGTCCCATGTTGTCCCATGTTGTACCCATGTTGTCCCCATGTTGTACCCATGTTGTCCCATGTTGTCCCATGTTGTACCCATGTTGTCCCATGTTGTACCCATGTTGTACCCATGTTGTCCCATGTTGTCCCCATGTTGTACCCATGTTGTCCCCATGTTGTCTCCATGTTGTACCCATGTTGTCCCATGTTGTACCCATGTTGTCCCCATGTTGTACCCATGTTGTCCCATGTTGTCCCCATGTTGTACCCATGTTGTCCCCATGTTGTACCCATGTTGTACCCGTGTTGTCCCCATGTTGTACCCATGTTGTACCCATGTTGTCCCCATGTTGTACCCATGTTGTCCCCATGTTGTCCCCATGTTGTACCCATGTTGTCCCATGTTGTCCCCATGTTGTACCCATGTTGTCCCCATGTTGTCCCCATGTTGTCCCCATGTTGTCCTCATGTTGTACCCATGTTGTCCCCATGTTGTCCCCATGTTGTCTTCATGTTGTCCCCATGTTGTACCCATGTTGTACCCATGTTGTCCCCATGTTGTCCCCATGTTGTACCCATGTTGTCCCATGGTGTACCCATGTTGTACCCATGTTATGTTGTCCCATGTTGTCCATGTTGTCCATGTTGTCCCATGTTGTCCCATGTTGTACCTGTGTTGTCCCCATGTTGTCCATGTTGTCCCATGTTGTACCCATTGTACCCATGTTGTCCCACCCATGTTGTCCCCATGTTGTCCCATGTTGTCCCATGTTGTACCCATGTTGTCCCCATGTTGTCCCATGTTGTACCCATGTTGTCCACATGTTGTACCCATGTTGTACCCATGTTGTCCCATGTTGTCCCATGTTGTCCATGTTGTCCCATGTTGTCCCATGTTGTCCCCATGTTGTCCCATGTTGTACCATGTTGTCCCCATGTTGTCCCCATGTTGTCCCCCATGTTGTACCCATGTTGTCCCCATGTTGTCCCATGTTGTCCCATGTTGTACCCATGTTGTACCATGTTGTCCCCATGTTGTCCCATGTTGTCCCATGTTGTACCCATGTTGTCCCCATGTTGTCCATGTTGTACCCATGTTGTCCATGTTGTACCCATGTTGTCCATGTTGTACCCATGTTGTCCCATGTTGTCCATGTTGTCCCATGTTGTATGTTGTCCCATGTTGTCCCCATGTTGTACCCATGTTGTCCATGTTGTCCCATGTTGTCCATGTTGTACCCATGTTGTCCCATGTTGTCCCATGTTGTCCCCATGTTGTACCCATGTTGTCCCCATGTTGTCCCCATGTTGTACCCATGTTGCATGTTGTCCCCATGTTGTACCCATGTTGTCCCATGTTGTACCCATGTTGTCCCCATGTTGTCCATGTTGTACCCATGTTGTCCATGTTGTCCATGTTGTCCCATGTTGTCCCATGTTGTCCCATGTTGTTTCCATGTTGTCCCCATGTTGTACCCATGTTGTCCCATGTTGCCCCATGTTGTCCCATGTTGTACCCATGTTGTCCCATGTTGTCCCCATGTTGTACCCATGTTGTCCATGTTGTACCATGTTGTCCCATGTTGTCCCATGTTGTCCCCATGTTGTCCATGTTGTCCCATGTACCCATGTTGTCCCATGTTGTCCATGTTGTATGTTGTCCCCATGTTGTACCCATGTTGTCCCATGTTGTACCCATGTTGTCCCATGTTGTCCCCATGTTGTCCCATGTTGTCCCCATGTTGTCCATGTTGTCCCATGTTGTACCCATGGTGTCCCCATGTTGTCCCATGTTGTTGTCCCATGTTGTCCCCATGTTGTCCCCATGTTGTACCATGTTGTACCATGTTGTCCCATGTTGTCCCATGTTGTCCCATGGTGTCCCATGTTGTACCCATGTTGTCCCCATGTTGTACCCATGTTGTACCCATGTTGTCCCCATGTTGTACCCATGTTGTACCCATGTTGTACCCATGTTGTACCCATGTTGTCCCCATGTCGTCCCCATGTTGCCCCATGTTGTCCCCATGTCGCCCCATGTTGTACCCATGTTGCCCCATGTTGTACCCATGTTGTCCCCATGTTGTACCCATGTTGGGCCCATGTTGTCCCATGTTGTACCTGTGTTGTCCCCATGTTGTCCCCATGTTGTCCCCTGTTGTACCCATGTTGTCCCATGTTGTACCCATGTGGTCCCCATGTTGTCCCATGTTGTACCCATGTTGTCCCCATGTTGTTGTCCCCATGTTGTCCCATGTTGTCCCATGTTGTCCCATGTTGTACCATGTTGTCCCCATGTTGTCCCATGTTGTACCCATGTTGTCCCCATGTTGTACCCATGTTGTCCCCATGTTGTCCCATGTTGTCCCATGTTGTCCCATTCCCATGTTGTACCCATGTTGTCCCCATGTTGTACCCATGTTGTCCCTGTGTTGTACCCATATTGTCCCATGTTGTCCCCATGTTGTACCCATGTTGTACCCGTGTTGTCCCATGTTGTCCCATGTTGTCCCCATGTTGTACCCATGTTGTCACCCCATGTTGTCCCCATGTTGTCCGCATGTTGTACCCATGTTGTCCCCATGTTGTCCCATGTTGTCCCATGTTGTACCCAAGTTGTACCCATGTTGTCCCCATGTTGTCCCCATGTTGTACCCATGTTGTACCCATGTTGTCCCATGGTGTCCCCATGTTGTACCCATGTTGTCCCCATGTTGTACCCATGTTGTCCCCATGTTGTCCCATGTTGTACCCATGTTGTCTCCATGTTGTACCCATGTTGTCCCCATGTTGTACCCATGTTGTCTCCATGTTGTACCCATGTTGTCCCCATGTTGTCTCCATGTTGTACCCATGTTGTACCCATGTTGTCTCCATGTTGTACCCATGTTGTACCCATGTTGTCCCATGTTGTACCCATGTTGTCCCATGGTGTCCCCATGTTGTACCCGTGTTGTACCCATGTTGTACCCATGTTGTACCCATGTTGTCCCCATGTTGTCCCATGTTGCCATGTTGTACCCCATGTTGTCCCCATGTTGTCCCCATGTTGTCCCATGTTGCCCCATGTTGTACCCATGTTGTCCCCATGTTGCCCCATGTTGTCCCATGTTGTCCACATGTTGTACCCATGTTGTCCCATGTTGTCCCATGTCCCATGTTGTCCCATGTTGTCCCCATGTTGTCCCCATGTTGTCCCATGTTGTACCCCATGTTGTACCCATGTTGTCCCATGTTGTCCCATGTTGTCCTCATGTTGTACCCATGTTGTCCCCATGTTGTCCCCATGTTGTACCCATGTTGTCCCCATGTTGTACCCATGTTGTACCCATGTTGTCCCCATGTTGTCCCCATGGTGTCCCCATGTTGTACCCATGTTATCCCCATGTTGTTTCCATGTTGTCCCCATGGTGTCCCCATGTTGTCCCCATGTTGTACCCATGTTGTTTCCATGTTGTCCCCATGTTGTACCCATGTTGTTTCCATGTTGTCCCCATGTTGTCCCCATGGTGTCCCCATGTTGTACCCATGCTGTACCCATGTTGTACCCATGTTGTCCACATGTACCCATGTTGTACCCATGTTGTCCACATTTTGTACCCATGTTGTCCATGTTGTACCCATGTTGTCCCCATGTTGTACCCATGTTGTCCCCATGTTGTCCCATGTTGTCCCATGTTGTACCCATGTTGTCCCATGTTGTCCCATGTTGTCCATGTACCCGTGTTGTCCCCATGTTGTACCCGTGTTGTACCCATGTTGTCCCATGTTGTCCCCATGTTGTACCCATGTTGTACCCATGTTGTCCCCATGTTGTCCCATGTTGTCCCCATGTTGTACCCATGTTGTACCCATATTGTACCCATGTTGTACCCATGTTGCCCCATGTTGTCCCCATGTTGTCCCATGTTGTCCCATGTTGTACCCATGTTGCCCCATGTTGTCCCCATGTTGTCCCCATGTTGTACCCATGTTGTCCCCATGTTGTACCCATGTTGTACCCATGTTGTCCCCATGTTATACCCATGTTGTACCCATGTTGTCCCCATGTTGTACCTATGTTGTACCCATGTTGTCCCCATGTTGTCCCATGTTGTCCCATGTTGTACCCATGTTGTCCCATGTTGTCCCCATGTTGTCCCATGTTGTCCCCATGGTGTACCCATGTTGTCCCCATGTTGTACCCATGTTGTTGTCCCCATGTTGTCCCCATGTTGTCCCCATGTTGTCCCATGTTGTCCCCATGTTGTCCCCATGTTGTCCCCATGTTGTACCCATGTTGTCCCCATGTTGTCCCCATGTTGTCCCCTGTTGTACCCATGTTGTCCCATGTTGTCCATGTTGTACCCATGTTGTCCCCATGTTGTCCCCATGTTGTCCCCATGTTGTCCCCATGTTGTACCCATGTTGTCCCCATGTTGCCCCATGTTGCCCCATGTTGTACCCATGTTGTCCCCATGTTGTACCCATGTTGCCCCATGTTGTCCCCATGTTGTACCCATGTTGTCCCCATGTTGTCCCATGTTGTCCCATGTTGTACCCATGTTGTCCCATGGTGTCCCCATGTTGTACCCATGTTGTCCCCATGTTGTACCCATGTTGTACCCATGTTGTCCCCATGTTGTACCCATGTTGTCCCCATGTTGTACCCATGTTGTACCCATGTTGTCCCCATGTTGTACCCATGTTGTCCCCATGTTGTCCCCATGTTGTCTTCATGTTGTCCCCATGTTGTCCCCATGTTGTACCCATGTTGTCCCATGTTGTCCCCATGTTGTCCCGTGTTGTCCCCATGTTGTCCCCGTGTTGTACCCATGTTGTCCCCATGGTGTCCCATGTTGTCGCCATGTTGTACCCATGTTGTCACCATGTTGTCTTCATGTTGTTCCCATGTTGTCCCCATGTTGTACCCATGTTGTACCCATGTTGTCCCCATGTTGTACCCATGTTGTCCCCATGTTGTACCCATGTTGTCCCCATGTTGTACCCATGTTGTCCCCATGTTGTCCCCATGTTGTCCCATGTTGTACCCATGTTGTCCCCATGTTGTACCCATGTTGTCCCCATGTTGTACCCATGTTGTCCCCATGTTGTCCCCATGTTGTCTTCATGTTGTACCCATGTTGTCCCATGTTGTCCCCATGTTGTCCCCATGTTGTTTCCATGTTGTACCCATGTTGTCCCCATGTTGTACCCATGTTGTCCCCATGTTGTCCCCATGTTGTACCCATGTTGTCTCCATGTTGTCCCATGTTGTACCCATGTTGTCCCATGTTGTACCATGTTGTACCCATGTTGTCCCCATGTTGTCCCCATGTTGTACCCATGTTGTCCCCATGTTGTACCCATGTTGTCCCATGTTGTACCCATGTTGTCCCCATGTTGTACCCATGTTGTCCCCATGTTGTACCCATGTTGTACCCATGTTGTCCCCATGTTGCCCCATGTTGTCCCCATGTTGTCCCCATGTTGTACCCATGTTGTACCCATGTTGTCCCCATGTTGTACCCATGTTGTACCCATGTTGCCTGCATGTTGTCCCCATGTTGCCCCATGTTGTACCCATGTTGTCCCCATGTTGTACTCATGTTGTCCCCATGGTGTCCCCATGTTGTACCCATGTTGTCCCCATGTTGTACCCATGTTGTACCCATGTCCCATGTTGTCCCATGTTGTCCCATGTTGTCCCATGTTGTCCCCATGTTGTACCCATGTTGTCCCCATGTTGTCCCATGTTGTCCCCATGTTGTCCCATGTTGTACCCATGTTGTCCCATGTTGTCCCATGTTGTCCCCATGTTGTACCCATGTTGTCCCCATGTTGTCCCATGTTGTCCCATGTTGTACCCATGTTGTACCCATGTTGTCCCCATGTTGTACCCATGTTGTACCCATGTTGTCCCCATGTTGTACCCATGTTGTACCCATGTTGTCCCCATGTTGTACCCATGTTGTACCCATGTTGTCCCCATGTTGTCCCCATGTTGTACCCATGTTGTCCCATGTTGTCCCATTGTACCCATGTTGTACCCATGTTGTACCCATGTTGTCCCCATGTTGTCCCATGTTGTCCCCATGTTGTCCCCATGTTGTACCCATGTTGTCCCCATGTTGTACCCATGTTGTCCCCATGTTGTACCCATGTTGTCCCCATGTTGTCCCCATGTTGTCCCATGTTGTCCCCATGTTGTCCCATGTTGTACCCATGTTGTACCCATGTTGTACCCATGTTGTACCCATGTTGTCCCCATGTTGTCCCCATGTTGTCCCATGGTGTCCCCATGTTGTCCCCATGTTGTACCCATGTTGTACCCATGTTGTCCACATTTGTACCCATGTTGTCCCATGTTGTCCCATGTTGTCCCCATGTTGTCCCATGTTGTCCCCATGTTGTCCCCATGTTGTCCCCATGTTGTACCCATGTTGTCCCATGTTGTCCCCATGTTGTACCCATGTTGTCCTCATGTTGTCCCCATGTTGTACCCATGTTGTCCCCATGTTGTACCCATGTTGTCCCATGGTGTCCCCATGTTGTCCCCATGTTGTACCCATGTTGTCCCATGTTGTCCCCATGTTGTCCCATGTTGTCCCATGTTGTCTCCATGTTGTACCCATGTTGTCCCCATGTTGTACCCATGTTGTCCCCATGTTGTACCCATGTTGTCCCCATGTTGTCCCCATGTTGTCCCATGTTGTCCCCATGTTGTCCCATGTTGTCCCCATGTTGTCCCATGTTGTCCCCATGTTGTACCCATGTTGTCCCCATGTTGTCCCATGTTGTACCCATGTTGTCCCCATGTTGTCCCCATGTTGTACCCATGTTGTCCATGTTGTCCCATGTTGTCTCCATGTTGTCCCCATGTTGTCTCCATGATGTACCCATGTTGTCCCCATGTTGTCCCCATGTTGTACCCATGTTGTCCCCATGTTGTACCCATGTTGTCTCCATGTTGTCCCCATGTTGTACCCATGTTGTACCCATGTTGTCCTCATGTTGTCCCCATGTTGTCCCCATGTTGTACCCATGTTGTCCCCGTGTTGTACCCATGTTGTCCCATGGTGTCCCCATGTTGTACCCATGTTGTCCCCATGTTGTACCCATGTTGTCCCATGTTGTCCTCATGTTGTCCCCATGCTGTCCCCATGTTGTACCCATGTTGTCCCATGTTGTCCTCATGTTGTCCCCATGCTGTACCCATGTTGTCCATGTTGTCCCATGTTGTACCCATGTTGTCTCCATGATGTACCCATGTTGTCTCCATGTTGTACCCATGTTGTCCCCATGTTGTCCCCATGTTGTCTCCATGTTGTACCCATGTTGTCCCCATGTTGTCTCCATGTTGTCCCCATGTTGTCCCCGTGTTGTACCCATGTTGTCCCATGTTGTCCCCATGTTGTACCCATGTTGTCCCCATGTTGTCCCCATGTTGTACCCATGTTGTCCCCATGTTGTACCCATGTTGTCCCCATGTTGTACCCATGTTGTCCCCATGTTGTACCCATGTTGTCCCCATGTTGTCCCCATGTTGTCCCCATGTTGTACCCATGTTGTCCCCATGTTGTCCCCATGTTGTACCCATGTTGTTTCCATGTTGTACCCATGTTGTCCCCATGTTGTCCCCATGTTGTACCCATGTTGTCCCCATGTTGTACCCATGTTGTACCCATGTTGTCCCCATGTTGTACCCATGTCCCCATGCTGTACCCATGTTGGACCCATGTCCCCATGTTGTACCCATGTTGTCCACATGTACCCATGTTGTACCCATGTTGTCCACATTTTGTACCCATGTTGTCCCCATTTTGTACCCATGTTGTACCCATGTTGTCCACATTTGGTACCCATGTTGTCCCCATGTTGTACCCATGGTGTCCCCATGTTGTACCCATGTTGTCCCCATGTTGTCCCATGTTGTCCCCATGTTGTCCCCATGTTGTACCCATGTTGTCCCCATGTTGTACCCATGTTGTCCCCATGTTGTCCCATGTTGTACCCATGTTGTCCCCATGTTGTACCCATGTTGTCCCCATGTTGTACCCATGGTGTCCCCATGTTGTACCCATGTTGTCCCCATGTTGTACCCATGTTGTCCCCATGTTGTACCCATGTTGTCCCCATGTTGTCCCCATGTTGTACCCATGTTGTACCCATGTTGTCCACATTTGGTACCCATGTTGTCCCCATGTTGTACCCATGTTGTCCCCATGTTGTACCCATGTTGTCCCCATTTTGTACCCATGTTGTACCCATGTTGTCCACATTTGGTACCCATGTTGTCCCCATGGTGTCACCCATGTTGTCCCCATGTTGTACCCATGGTGTCCCCATGTTGTACCCATGTTGTCCCCATGTTGTACCCATGTTGTCCCCATGTTGTACCCATGGTGTCCCCATGTTTTACCCATGTTGTCCCCATGTTGTCCCCATGTTGTACCCATGGTGTCCCCATGTTTTACCCATGTTGTACCCATGGTGTCCCCATGTTTTACCCATGTTGTACCCATGTTGTCCCCATGTTGTACCCATGTTGTCCCCATGTTGTACCCATGTTGTCCCCATGTTGTACCCATGTTGTACCCATGTTGTCCCCATGTTGTACCCTGCATTCTGGCGTGGCAAAGGTCTTTTACGAGGCATCTTTGGTACCTTAAATAATTAAAATGTTTTTTAATAACTCTACTCTCATTTACAAAAACATGCCTAATTCTATTGCACAAATGTCCTGTCTTCATGTTAAATTCTTTATAATACATCTTACTTGTTCAAAGAGCTGTTAGGAAAAATTTTGAGAGGGTCCTTTTCCTAGGCCTGCAAATAAAGAGATAAATGCTCTGTGGGCAGCCTTAACAAACAATGCTCTGATGTGTTGAG
Source organism: Pseudoliparis swirei (assembly GCF_029220125.1). NCBI lineage: Eukaryota > Metazoa > Chordata > Actinopteri > Perciformes > Liparidae > Pseudoliparis > Pseudoliparis swirei. The sequence continues at coordinate 824,953 of NC_079393.1, read as the reverse complement.
CATGCAGGATACCAAGAGGTTAACACGGTGCTCTCCTGCTGCTCCTTATGACAGCTGAGTTTACATCACCACACAAAATCACACGCACAAACACAACACATTATTTCAAGATTAAAAGTTTAAGAGAGTGAGAACTTAATTGAACCACATGTCATTAACAGGGCTCTTAAGTTTTGAAGACAGGCAAGAGTGACATATCTATCCAGGATGCTTTATTTTCATTGGTTGCTGGATTAAATCTTACCCAGATACAACAGATACGTTTTTTTCTGATTGGCTATTGTGTCGTCCATTTCTTTTTTCTGATTGGCTGATAAGTGGCTCCTCACAGCAGAACTCCAGGGGAGCGCTTGATTCCTCCACGGTGAGGGCAGCGCGGCTCATGTTGGCGCGCTGCCAACATGAGCCGCATTAAATAGCCGAGAGTTGTTTTTCAGCGTGAGAAATACGATGTGTGGCGGGAGTGCGTGACTTAAGACCGAAATGCGTGAGTGTCCCGCTCAATGCGTGACACTTGAGAGCCCTGCATTAACACACCGTAGTCTCTGCTCTTTGTGTCTGTTTGAAAATCTTCTTCTGTTGCTAACTCCGGGACTCTTTGGGGTAAATAGGATGTCTATGCAGCGAATAGGTTTATAGATGCGCTCCTTAGCGCCATCTATCGTCGCGGAGTTTGAAAAGAAACCAATGCGCCTCGGCCCAAAATCAGAATTTCTTTTGCCGTGAGAAATTGGTTGTGTGGCGTGAGAGCGTGTGTCACACGGCGAAACCGTGAGAGTTGGTAGCTCTGCAATAACCAGGCTGTGTGCTGCTGAGGACTAAAGCATGACGTCGTTCTGCCTCGATGAGATTATGTCGTTAGCTGAACAGGCTCTCGGGCCTGTTCAGCTAACGACACCTCGCGGGGGGGGGGGCGGGGGGTAATCTAAAGCATCAACATCAGGAAGGCAAGCAGGCCTCGAGTGTGACTGCTGCACCTGGCGGATAAGAGGGCTTTGGTTTGGAGGGGGGGCACCTGACCTACTCTTTTGGTTTGATATGCTGCCGCCACATGCAATGCTGCAACAGTAATGCTGCTGCAACAGAAATGTTGCTGCCACATGCAATGCTGCTGCAACAGTAATGCTGCTGCAACAGTAATGCTGCTGCCACATGCAATGCTGCTGCAACAGTAATGCTGCTGCAACAGTAATGCTGCTGCCACATGCAATGCTGCTGCAACAGTAATGCAGGTGGCACAGTAATGCTCAGATGCCATACTCATGATCCTCACAGGGAAACACATCGTCATTTGTTGGGCCGTGTCTCGTCATCCAGAAGGCGTCCTTTGTGTCCGCCTGACTCCATGTGACGGCAGCATACCCAACATGCTTTGCGTCGCTGCTCCGAAGGACACGGCGGTGGCGGCGTGTTCCAGGGAGGGAATGGGGCCCCATTTATTCTTCAGCATTGAGAAATGATTTCCTCCCTGTCGGTGCAGCTGTGACTTCGGTCTCCCGAGGTCAGCTGAGTGAGTTGAAGTCATCGCGCTGTTCCCACTGGAACCTCGCTGGTTATTAATACGTTTGGCCTGCGCTGCGTGTTCGGAGTTCAGGAGCATTTTTTGAACTTTTAGAGACGAGATGAGTTTGTTTTCGCGGACATTGTTTCCCTGAGATATTACTCACAACTACTTCCTGTTGAGATAAGGCGGCTGGCGATAAGATAGGAATGATTGCTTGACTTTGGTCTTGGCTGATTCTTGGGTTTGGTACTGCATCACGACACAGTGTAAGCGCCATGCTGCTGTGATGGTGGAGCATCGCGGGGATATGGTTGAAGGAATATTTAACACGAGTTACAAGCTAAATGCCGATGTGACAAAACAACGTGAATATTTTTAAGAAAGTGTCCAATTTCATCTCCTGCAAGAATTACGATGCATAAATCAGGAAGGAGACGACAGTTCAGACTCAACACTAAATTGGGATTGATTTACAAATATCGTCTGTTAGCAGCTTAATGTGCTTTTTTCTTTACTTACTCAGAATATGAAATCAATGAATCAATAAGGAAAGATAAAAACATCTCCATGTTTTGACTTTTAGACCAAACACAAGACTTTCACCCAGGAGACCACTGTTTATGTTACCCTAGTTTTACCTGTGAACCTCGTAACCTGCGCACGCCTGTGGCTTTACTCAAAAGGTTTTACGACGTACTCCGACTTCAAGAGGAATCGAAATGTAACCGCTCATTGGAGACGACTTGTTGAGTTCAATAAGCGGTTACATATTTATGTCAACATCTCATAAACGATCCATTAATGAATTTCCACAAAATCTGGAGTACAAATCAGCCTCGGAGCAAAGAAACCATTAATTATACTCTGCGGTGGCGACGACTGGGCGTCCTGCCATCGGACGTGTTGTAGCCCTACATCGCCGTCGGTGACGTCCCCCGACTTGTCGCGGTGACTCTTGTGAAGCTGGTAACTTCAGCCGGCTCGTTTGCTGGGCTGTGAATGTGTCTCGTAAAAGGCGGTGGGAATGTGGGTCGGTATCGGCATGACGACCCGCTGCGTATACTGCGGTGTTTACGTGGCCCGCCAGAGGAAACCATCGGGATGACCCTAAGTTTTAAGAGAAATAACGGCGGCGCCGCAGGGCGGTCCTCTCCAAGGCAGCATGTGGTTTTGGGTTGCGTGTCAAAAATTCAAAGAAAACACTCGTCTGACATCGTGGGATCGACTTGTAACTGGGAAGCGAAGCAGTCGCGACGCTCTCAGGTTCTCGGAGTGTGTTTCGACAGGACGGCACTGGAGTCGCTCCAAAACCAGATGAGCACGGCCGTTGTTATTATAAAGAACATTGTCGGGGGATTTGATCTGATCTGCCGCTCTGAAAGGAAGACTTTGCTTGTGTTGTCTGTGGTGGCCACGACTGAGTCATCCTTCTAAACAACCCTGCATGGTGAGCCCACGTGGGGCAGGTCGACACGGTTGATTGAGATTTAGTGAAACCAGACACCGGAGCGATGAACGAGCCCGTCGGCTTCAAAGGACACGGGTTACCTTTCAGTGAATGGGAGATGGTTTGAGATCATATGAGATCATATGAAATGGTTTGAGATCAGATCTGATCGTTTGAGATCATATGAGATGGTTTGAGATGGTTTGAGATCATATGAGATGGTTTGGGATCATATGAGATGGTTTGAGATTGTTTGAGATGGTTTGGGATCATATGAGATTGTTTGAGATGGTTTGAGATGGTTTGAGATCATGTGAGATGGTTTGAGATCATGTGAGATCGTTTTGCGCCTGGAAGTCCTTGAGTTGCATGAAAGTGCCGGCTCATGTTTTCGAACCCTTTTGGAGAATGTACTTGGAATAAATTCCAATGAGTTCCCCGCCCCCCACTAATCTCCCATTGTCCCTGTCTGCCATTGAGAGACGATTGGGTTTTAAATCTAATTACCTCCCGTCTGCGCATTTTAAAGGCCTCTTTTCCTCCCTTTGGCCTTTTTTTCTTTCCTGCCGTTGATGGATCGCCGTTGTCTTCCTGTTGTGGCTCTGGTAGTACCGAGTGTGCCGTGGCAGCAGGAAGGTGGGCGGCGGCGGACTCTGAACTGAGAAGATTTTAACAATGAGCGATCGGAACGGCCAGAAAGTCTGAACGTTACCACGGTGAAGGAGAAGCAACAAGGAGAGAGAACACAAGCACAAAGCCTCCCTGAATAAACTGCAGGACGAAATGCCGTCGCACCGGTTGAGGTACCTTTGAGATTAGACATGGCTGAGCCCGCTGTCACAAGGTGTCTTTGTGTAACACTCTAAAGCTTTATTTGCCAACCAGGAGGCTCACTTTCAAGGTTGCCGAATTGTTTTTTGGTTAGGGCCCGGCTGGCCCTAATCTCTAAGAGGAGCGTTGCAGCCCCATTGCATAATACGGTCAGACTGGCACAGGGGAGAGGAAGGTCAGCCAACCAAATGGCGACTGTTAATGTACGCTAAGCCGTCAGCCGGTGAAGCACCTCGTCTTTAAGTCAGAGCTTTCTTTTTAACAAACCAAAAGTGTTGTGGTCAACCAATGTCAGTGCGTCCCTGTGGCAGCTGTCTCTGATTGCCCTCGGCTGCTGATGATTGGCAATTAGTCAGCAGCCGAGGCCACTCTTATAAAAGCTCCCACTTGAGAGTGGAGGGAAGAGTGAGCAGAGGCACAGGGTTGCGGTCTGCTCGGTGTGTGTGTGTGTGTGTGTGTGTGTGTGTGTGTGTGTGTGTGTGTGTGTGTGTGTGTGTGTGTGTGTGTGTGTGTGTGTGTGTGTGTGTGTGTGTGTGTGTGTGTGTGTGTGTGTGTGTGTGTGTGTGTCCGAAATAAACATGTCTTCGAACAAAACCTCTTGGTGCCTGGCTGATCCTTGGTGCTGGAGGGGGAAACCCACGGGTAACGGACACGATCCTGCTACAGTGGAGCCCAACATGGGCCCCCTGGAACCCAGCGCCTGGAAGGGATGCGGCCAGATCCGGAAGAGGAGCTGATGAACAGCTTGGGGCAGATGCTGGCCCGTATAGAGGAGATGCGGCGGGCAGAGGCGGAGGAGAACCGCCGGTTCCTCAAGGCCCTCCTGGACCCGCCGGCTCTGCAGCTGTACCCCGTTCACCAGGAGACGTCGAAGCTGCCGACCCCCGAGGCCCAGGACCCGTCGGAGCTGCCGAACCCCGAGCCCCAGGACCCGTCGGAGCTGCCGACCTCCGAGGCCCAGGACCCGTCGGAGCTGCAGACCTCCGAGGTCCAGGACCCGTCGGAGCTGCTGAACCCCGAGGTCCAGGACCCGTCGGAGCTGCCGACCCCAGTACCCGTCGGAGCTGCTGACCCCTGAGGTCCAGGACCCGTCGGAGCTGCCGACCGCCGAGCCCCAGGATCCGTCGGAGCTGCCGACCGCCGAGCCCCAGGATCTGTCGGAGCTGCCGACCTCCGAGCCCCAGGATCCGTCGGAGCTGCCGATCGCCGAGCCCCAGGACCCGTCGGAGCTGCCGACCTCCGAGCACCAGGACCCGTCGGAGCTGCCGATCCCCGAGCCCCAGGACCCGGCGGCGCTGCCGACGACCCATGTTCCCCGGGACCCGTCGGCGGCGCCTGTTACCCCTGCCCCGTCCCCATCTCGGCTAGCTTCAGCTCCCCGTCCCCCCGTCCCAGTCAACCCCAGAGCCCCCACGTCCTGAGCCCGGTCCCACAGAGCCCCCTCCTCCCGAGCCCGGTCCCCCAGAGCTCCTCCTCCGCCCAAGCTCTCATGGGGGGGGGGGGAGTAAATCGGGTGGTGGGGAGTGTGGCAGCTGTCTCTGATTTGGCCTCGGCTGCTGATGATTGGCAATCAGTCAGCAGCCGAGGCCACTCTTATAAAAGCTCCCACTTGAGAGTGGAGGGGGGAGTGAGCAGAGGCGCAGGTTTTGCGGTCTGCTTGTGCGTTATTTGCTGACAAATAAATTATGTCTTTCAACGAAACCTCGTGGTGCCTGGCTGGTCCTTAGTGCGGGTGGGGGAAACCCACGGGTAGTGGCATGAGTCCTGCTACAGTCCCCATTTACTTTCTGCTCGATTCCTGCATTGTTTTACATCCGGCAGTCTTCCTCGATTTGCATCAACTGTCGATTTGTGCTCGTGCTCCATCGTGTTACCAGAGGTCAAAGGTCACAGAAGATAACGTAAAGGCTTCATTCAGAATGGCAATGCCCATCTCGCACATCTCTCACCCTTTCAGGAAACAGACGCTAAGATCCCGCCACATGGTGGCGCTTGTCTTTGGTCCGGATCTGAAGGTCTTATCACTGAAGTAGCAGATATTCTTCCATTGGACACGTTTGCTGATATTTGCCGGGGAGAGACGATAAGGAGAAACATTGCGAAAATTCTGAGGAAATGTAATGTGTTTACCTCCCATTTTACAGCCACTACTTTGAACCACGAAAAATATATCCAATCAGTATCCGGCGTGGACTCGCGCATGCGTTGAAAAGACAAGTGTAGCCAGGGCGATGGCTGGTAGGATAGGACCTGCCTGGCCGTTAGTTCTGTCAGTAGCCGGAATTTACTGTTCCTCTTAATATTCATTTGCCTCTCGATTGATTTTAAAGCCATGGACCAAAAAAAGCTATGGTGCTGCAGCTGTTCAACTGATCCACCACTAAGACGTCTGTACGCCCCTGAGCGGCGCTGGCGGTGGAACACACGCACACATCGACATCCAGATTACCATCGTATTTTATTATCTTTCTTCCCAAGTATAAATCTCGGCTGTCAGACTTCATCTATGTAGAAAGTGTATTTGAAATTGAATCGTTCTGTCGCAAGACCGCGTGTCAACAACACCGTGTTGCGACACGACCGCCGGTTGTTTGAAAGTTTACCTTTCTCACGGCCTGAAGCTGCAGAGAGCCAGCGGTGTGACAGCAAAGTGAACGCGGCGGGAAGAATAGATGAATACATGCCGGTCTGACCACTTCAAACCTGAGTGGGAGCTGCTTCTCTCTGGTGCGGCGCGGCCGAGCCCAGTCAGATTTCATAATCTGTCTATCAACAGAACCCAGAAACCCACAAGCAGCAGTTTGCACCATTTGTTTCCCAGCTCAGAATTCCCACTTAAAATACAAAAGGGCCTTTTTTCTTTCTTTCGCAGGAACCATTTCGACATGTCGCAGCACAGGTGTAAATAATCTAATGAATAATGGATGCATTCCATTTAGCGGCTTCTGCAGGTTCCCGTTGTTGCTCAATGCCGACTCGCTGTCAAGCTTTACTGGGGACCCTTGAGTTATGTCAAGAGTAACAATTAGCTTCTTCTTTTTTCTTTACGTCTAAAATTTCACCTGTAAAGAAAAAAAGGGTAATGTTCAAAACGTGCATAGGTTGGCACTGCAGACGTTTAACAGGGTGGATCTTGTATAAGTGGCCTGCATTGTCCTGTGGTATCAATGCACTAAAAGGGAGCAGACAGGACATTCTGTCATGTATTTTTTTTGAGTGGCAAAGAATTCTTTAATATTAAATAATATTTCCGAAGGTTGGTGCATAGAAAACACCATGCATATAATATAATTCACTTCTTTTATGCTGGTGTGATATGAAGGTGTTGCGTGCTTGTGAAACACGAGTGTGTCATCAGAGACAATGAGCCAGTGCGGTGGACTCTCACTGGTTTTTACTTTTGTATTAAGCTATTCCCTCGAAGTCGCAATAAAATCGCTGTTTATTGCCGACTTGCGTAACAGAGGAAGAGGCGGGGCCAGTTGCCCTCTGACTCGAGGATGGGAGGTTGGCGGGTGAATATAATCACCATATAATCTAAACTATTATTCATCAGACGTGGTTGGATCTTTTTGTTGTTTCCGTTCAGTCTTTTTTTTCCAATTATGGAAATCATTCAATACGAATGAAATGTGAATACAGAATGTCGACGTGTGCTTCAGAACAATGCGTTTGCATCAAGTCGTACAATATTGCCTTAAATTATGCCACTGAGGGCATAGGGCAAAACTGGCCCTGAGAAATATCATGTTGCCCCTGGAGAGGCAAAAGATGCCACAGAATTTAAATAATTTAATAGCGTTTTGCTGTTTTTCTAGGTAGGTACAAACAAATGAAATCAATACATAGAATTATGAATTATAAAAAACAAAGAAACAATAATAGTTGTTGAACCACAAAGAAATAATAACATTTAATATGTTTTCTGTTCGTTCTTTGTTCGAAGAAATCTAACAAAACACTGAATCCGTAGATTACTGCCTAATAATCTCATTACTGCCATATAGTCTTATTATTGACATCTTTGTGACAGTTGCTAATATACTGTAAGCCTAAACAAGTATATTTATTATTTTTGAAGAAAGGTTCAATGTTATTTCACAAGTTTCAAAAAGTGCCCACCATTTATTTCTAAATGCTCCTGGACTTCAGTCAGTGGAGGAAAAAACTGCCCCCTAAAGAACATGTAAATCCCCTCCCCTGTGCATTGTAACCACGAGTGAGCACTCAGCTAGTCCTGGTGGCTAGTGGCACCTAGCATGGTAGCCCCCTGCCACCAGGGGGTGAATGGGTGATGACGTGTAGAGTCCAGCGCTGTGAGTGGTCAGAAGGCGTTGTGCTAGCACAAAACTATTAGCCATGTAGGCAGCAGGCGTCATGCCGGATAACTCTTAAATTAAGATACATGCTGTCAAGCTATCATGCCACGTTACATGGTTGACCTGTTTTCTTTCTGCGATGCCTGTGCAAGCCGCTGCTGCTGTTCTGTATAACTCAACGGCTAGCGGTTGTTAGGTGTGGCCGAGAGGTCGAACAACAAGACCGTCACTTTCAGAAATCTGTGATTTTGACTTAGGGTGCCTTGGTGTTCCACTGAACCAATCAGAAGGTCTCTAGAAAGACTTAGGGTGCCTCGGTGTTCCACTGAACCAATCAAAAGGTCTCTACAAAGAATTAGGGTGCCTCGGTGTTCCACTGAACCAATCAGAAGGTCTCTAGAAAGACGTAGGATGCCTCGGTGTTCCACTGAACCAATCAGAAGGTCTCTAGAAAGACTTAGGGTGCCTCGGTGTTCCACTGAACCAATCAAAAGGTCTCAACAAAGACTTAGGGTGCCTCGGTGTTCCACTGAACCAATCAAAAGGTCTCTAGAAAGACTTAGGGTGCCTCGGTGTTCCACTGAACCAATCAAAAGGTCTCTAGAAAGACGTAGGATGCCTCGGTGTTCCACTGAACCAATCAGAAGGTCTCTAGAAAGACTTAGGGTGCCTCGGTGTTCCACTGAACCAATCAAAAGGTCTCTAGAAAGATTGGTGTTCCACGGAACCAATCTGAACAATCAAAAGGTCTCTAGACGTAGGGATGCTCGGTGTGTTCCACTGAACCAATCAAAAGGTCTCTAGAAAGACGTAGGATGCCTCGGTGTTCCACTGAACCAATCAAAAGGTCTCTAGAAAGACGTAGGATGCCTCGGTGTTCCACTGAACCAATCAAAAGGTCTCTAGAAAGACGTAGGATGCCTCGGTGTTCCACTGAACCAATCAGAAGGTCTTTCATTCCAGCGGCGGTTTGGTTTGGGCATCTTCTGGTTTTGTTTCTGGTCTGTTGTGTCTTACGTCTGTATGACTTGTTGCTGGACACGAGTCCCCCACTGGGGATTAATAAAGTTTCTCATCTAAAGTAGCGTGTCCATGCGAATGTGTGTACGTCTCAGTCGGGCAGACTGCACATTGTTCAAAGCCAAGAAGGCTTCGTCAACTCGCGTTGCATTAAAGGTCACGGTTTCATACAGCCGTGACGGGCTGGTGATTGACAGCGACGTTGATGTTGTTGTGAGCCAAGGAATCCCACGGTGTACCCGACAGCCACGCAATGGTCACAATGAGTTGATTGTCATCTAGAGAAGCCACAGTCCCAGCATGTGTTGTTTTTTATTGTCGAGAGGATGTGACTAATTGTCCAAGTGTCCTGTGTTGTGTTTTTTGATCTGCAGATTTGGATACGCGTCTGTGTCCATATACTGCTGTTCATCGCACTTGGGGTACATTCGAGTAGATTTGACGTCAACCCAGTGACAGATGACATCTCAAGACTCTCTATTTTGGTAAGAGCAATGATGTCATTCAATACAACATAAAGCCCAGAAGCATATCACATATCTGTATGCCTGACCGTCACTTCACCGTACAATGAGTAACTATCAGATCATGAGTAGTCGCTACTAAACCAATTATGTATCTGGAAGGATGTATAATGTTAAAATCCATACAGATAAAGGAGCTTTAAAAACATATTTTTAACAAGAAGACAAAACCCATTCTGCTCGGTAATCCCCGGTAGTGTTCTAGTGGTGATACGTGATGATTGAGAGGGATTATTGGTGTATTGGTACATGCGTTCCTGTTTACTCAGCATTTCATGACGGAACAAAAGACATTTTCAGCAAGACTCTCCAAGTTAAAGTCTTTTGTAGTGGCAAAGACGTAAGAGACTATTGCTGCACAATGAACTCAAAGTCATTTTTGAAAATATGAAAATTCCCTTTCTTTTTCTTTTTTTACAGAGACAAAATATTCCCAAAGATTACAGGATTCCTGTACAGTACGTTACAAAAGAAGAGGTAAGACATCGTGGCATTACTCATACTGGCAAGAACCTCTGGTTACCTCTTTCCTCGGCTACACATTCACGCCCAACTTTGGCTGACCTTATAATTAATGTACAGTATAAATATTGTATTATATCATCGGCCAAGTGGAGTCTTAGCTGCGACAGTAACATCTGAGTGGAAGGATTATTAGACTGAGCCAGATATGCAGTGCATTCACAGCTTCTTTGTGGCCGTTGTTTGAACCTGATTAGCACAGCGCTTGCTCTATTGATGCCATAACTCTGCTCTTTTTCTTCCAGGGAGGCATATGTTGGGTAAAATTGAACGTCTTCTACTTGGAGGAGAGTTTACAAGATTTAGCGCACAAGTTTGGAAACATTTCATCCAACAGAAAAGATATTAGCATATTCATCCAAATGCTCCAGGAACTGCGGCTCAACATGGGGTCTTTGGTGAGTTCAGAATGCGGAAACGTGTCCATGAAAGACGGAAAAAACACTCGATAGCGTGTCTGTTGTTTGAAACTACTGGTTTGCAAGATGAAAAGCTGAAATCCATAAATTGTCATCCTTTTCAGCCGCAAGACGTAATATTGTGAAGCTCGTAAATAGATTGCCCTGCAGGGCAAATACACAGACTTTGGCTTCAGGAGGCGGAGCCTACGGCCAAATCAATACGCTTCCGTTTTAAAACCCTGTTTCAGCCCCGTTTCATGGACGATTTACATTCCACGCTAACACGCCTTAAAACAAGTCTTACATGACTTAATAATAAAAGGTTTTATAATCTTCCTTCTATAAACTCGCACAAACAAATTTCGTGGGAGGAAAAAAAACTACAGGTCTTGCTTTATCTCTCACACAGATAAAAAGTACTTAAAACGACAACGAATAAATGCAGGAGGGGTGAGGGCGCTCGATGCAAAACGCAGCAAAGGATACGCCCCTTCTTCCGCGCTACTACAAAACCGTAGTAGCACGGATGAAGCCGGAGAAGCTACAACTAGTAGTACACTGACCTCACCACTAGTGGTCGTAGTACATTCTCCTCTAGATACCAATGGCTCTTTGGCTGTAACTGGTTATAAATCTATAAACCCTTCACTACTATAACGCGCTTACACACAATGACGACTCTAGAGTTCCAACCAGTTGGTGAGTTTGTGTTATCATTACAGGAAGACGACGTGACTAGTGTTGAGCGTCTCTTTTGTTTGTGCCTCCATAGGAGCCCATCATGTATGATTTCGAGTGCCACTACCGGGAAGAGAGGTGGCAGACGGGGCGCTACTTTGACCTGGTCAAAAACTTCCTCATAGCGGCGCAGAATGAAGAAGATTCAGACGACTGTGATCCTCCTCCATGTCCCACGACGTCGTACACAGCAGCGACAGAAAAATATTTAAATGGTGAATGTTAATTTGTGTGCGACGTGTATTCGCTGTATGATTTTGAAGTTTTTGCAAGCATGTCGGACACATTTGGCAAGCACAGGAAAAACACCTTCAATCTGAGCTGTGGCATCAATGGGCAGCAGCTTGGTGCGTCTCTTGTTATGACCACAATGATCAATCATTTGACATCAGTCCATCATTTTCATTGCACGGTGCATAAAGACTACAACAATGTGTTGGACCCCCGTCTTAAAAATGTCATGCCATTGGCTATAAATGAGTTAAAAAGGCAAACTCCTCCCCTCCTTTTGGGTTTCTTTATACCAATATTGCGATATGAGACTTGTTTGTTAGAATACGAATCGTAAAGTATTTTCCTTGTTTCAAAGGCTGTAATATTACTATTCTAGACATTCTATTCTTTGCAGTAGTAATCAAAAGATATTCTGGTATTTGATCGTCTCCATATCACCTAGACCAATGGGTGTAGAGGTCGTACGGTAGCTATAGTTTAGAATCAATCGGCTGGGAATCGACGTTCAAAGTCTTCTGGCTGGGAGGAATTTGAGAGCTTTGCGAACAATGGCCGTTCCTCGCCACCCCTCCGGTCGCCTCCCCTTTGTTTCGGGATGGATGGACTACGGTGCAGACTTGTTGAGGGCTGCAGCCCCCGCGGACACCAGGTTTCGCTGCTGGCGCCACTATTTTAACCTCACGGCCTCTTCCACAGTCTGATCCATTTCCACTGCTACGCAGGCCCTTTTGAATGTTTTCCAACTTTAATGTGCAAAACATGCCAGTTGGGATAATGGACGCTTGTTCCGTCCGCGCGTTTGATCACCTTTCAGTTCAAGATGACATTGTGCAGACAGTTCGTTTTTATTTGAGTAAGGGAGGGGAGGGGGCAAGGTTGAGGGTGGCTGAGACAAGCTGATGGGGGAAACAAAAATAAGACACAGCTGGGGTTCCTGACACTCGTGGAGAAAAGCTCCTCCGTCAACCTTTTGGTCAAATCTCAGACGTTAGTTAGGAGTTCATCCCCGCGGTGACTCCAAACACTGGGCCCATCGGGTGGGTGGTGGAAGCCACGGGACGCGACAAAGAAATAACAAGACCGGGCGGAGACAACAGCCAGTCCGAGCTTTCTCTGGCACCGACTGACGAGTGTGGATTTCTCCCCCCGACGCGGCATTGGGAGGGCGGAGACTCAACATCAACAGTTGCATGTGCATGGTGCCGATAAGTGGGATGGAGCTCAGGCGGACTGAAGCTGACCCGGGGAAGAAGAGGCAGCTTGACCGGCTGCCAACAAGACACTGCATGTGATTTAAGAGGTTTACAAAAACAAAAAGGAACATTTGCACAAACATTTCAAAAGAGACGCTCATCTTTCACCTTGGAGCTGCAAGAGCCTTGAGTATAAAATATATATGATATCTCAAAACCTCGGTAATCTGTTGCTCAGTATGAATTGCTTGGATTTGTAAAGCACATAAAGAGCAGTTCCTTTTCCCTGACGTCGACACATTGCACCACCATGTTTTCTCCAGAATGGACAAACCCAACATATTCACGTTCACCTGAAGGCCGCAGCAGCAGTTCTCCGGCTCGCTCGTGAAAGCTGCGCTAACGAGAGTTGGCCGGGTGCAGAACCGCGGGGCCGCCCCACATTCCCTTCCTCTAAAGTAGGCCGAGGTGAAAGTCCTGAAAGGGACGGCGAGGAGCGGGCGGATGGGTCCTTCAGCCGGACCTTTCAAGGGATCTACTGTCTGAGTTGACGATTTAGGTCACGCTCATTATTTATGAGCCGGCCTACAAACTCAAACAAGCAACATTCCAGTTGACCTCTGCCCGTAAACACCCCCTCCCCTCTGCCGCCACCGCCACCCTCTTTGGTGTATTGTGAGCGGGCTCCATTTAGGACAGATCTCTAGTGGCCGCTTCCAGAAGCTTTTCAGTCCAGGAACCCATTATTTCTTCACAAGAAAACTTTTTGCCAGATCAAAACCCGACGTTGCCCCCATTGAGTCCACGGCTGAGTCACAGGGGCCGAGGAGGAGGCGTCCCCAGGCGGCGCTCGGGAAGAAAAGGGCCCGAAACCCGATTGTGTACGTGTCGATTTACAGAGCAATCTTCCAATCTTCCCAAGAGCTTGGACCGAGTGGTCGGGTTGGATCTTTTTCCTGTGTGTGTGTGTGTGGAGAAGGCAGCGTCGAGTCGACACTTTGACACCCGACAATGAAATGTTTTCACCAGACTCACAAACTCTTCTCTTCCCCCCAGTATCTCCAGCGTCCAGCAGTAAAGACACCGAATGTGCAACAGGCTGCAAACCACGTAGGTTTCTTTTCTTTTGCATGTTCTCCACATTTCCCGATAAGTCGGGTGTCAGGTCTGAGTTCTGGTGGCAGGGAAACCGGCCCGGCTGGCGTGTCAACGCGGCAGCTTTTTTCCGCCGGCGGCGTTATTTTGGCGCATTCGACATCAAAGTCGGCCCCGTTTCCCAAGGAGCGGCTGTCACTTGAGTAATGATGCTCTGCGGGGCAAATTCCTCACCGCATCTCGTGTCTTATCTTGCGCGGCTTTTTTCTCCTCCGCGCGGCGACCTTTCACCGAGACCAAAAGTGTGCAAACATTTTCTGCTTTCAAAGAATGAATTATTCGCTCAGAAAGCGCCGCGGCGACACTCATTAAGATGGAAGACGAATGATGAGAGAGAGCATTCGTTATAGGGATTATTCGTCATGTTTTTTTTTAAAGCGTGGTCATTAGACACCACTTCAAAGTCCCGCCTCCACGCAAACACGAGTTGTCGGGCTCCAAATTCTTTCTCTCAGATATTGAAACCATGGAGTGAACCTTTCTTTTGACCCTAAAACTAATGTTATGCCGGCGTTCAGCTCCGATATGAACACGTGTGCCGCCGCTGTTCTGTGACATTTGGGCTGAGGTTTATGAAGTTGCTTTTTGGGTTGATGATCTTTAATTTGTCCGCTGGTAGCTGATTAAGACTTCACACTAACTCTGGAAATATAGACGACAATGAAAGCGGCACTAGACGTCTAGTCTATACTTAATAACTATTTAAAAGTCTCTTTGCTGTATGATTTGTTTCCAGCTATTTAAAGAGGTCAGAGGGCAGGAAATGACGTTGAGTTTTTATGTTCTCTTTTCTCGGTCTCAGATTCTAAAATGAGCGCCCTGACGGAGGTGATGGAGCGAAGCCTTCTCTCCTTACTGTTGATTCCCCTCCTAGCTCTCGTATTCCTGCTCGTATGGAAGGTGAGCTGACCTTTGACCCCATTGTTACTGCGCATTGACATGGCCTGTTTGTCGGATGCCTGTTTTATTGTCCACGCACTTTACGGCGGACCTTTTTCAACTACCTGTGCAGGATGTTCAGATTTTGTGGACCTGAGTTATGTTGATTTTTTTTTTTTAGACTTGCAAACGCCGGCGTTAATAACGATCTCCCAAAACAGGTCCGATCATGTAGGAACGAGGAGGATCTGCATCAGAACCCTGGAGACGGTGGACTCTTCAAAGAAGTGACTGCGCCGCCACGAGATGCTGAAGTATCGGAAAAGTGAGTCCGACGCTTTTCTTTCTCCATGTTATTAATAATAATAAAAGAAGAGCACTTATTATTGAAAATTAAAGAAATAGGAATAATAATAAATGAAGTCCATGTGAATTACTAGAACTCGAAGGTAAGATGCCGTGCAGACTTTATTTTAATAGTAACTCTTCTCGCGGTGGATCTGCCCGATGATGTCATCTCCTTAACTCGGTTACATTTGGAATATGCAAAGGAAAATATTATGAAATTGGCCATTCGGCAGACATGAGGGAGCCTAAGTAAATATGCTACTCAGTTGCATTCTGGGTATTCATGTATCCCAAGCATTACAAAGTATTTTCTGTGGGGAACTCGACCCGGAACGAAGGACCAGAACGAGAACCTCTCGACCCTGTGCTGCTCACATTGTGAGCCTCCTTGTTGTTCCTCGGTCTGTTGTGAGCTCCCCACGTTACAGCTGCACCCTCTAAGGGGAGCTCGCGTCACTTCGGGGCCCCAGAGGCCCCCACAGGTCGCTCTGGCCCTGTGAACGCTGAGAATGTAGAAAACAGGCTTCTCCTCTTCATGCCCCTCTGCTTTGTGGTTAACATCATTGTAGATGTCTTGATTCTGGCTGTAAGTGAACTTCTCTCAGACGTCGTCCTTGCCAAGCTCAGAGTTTAAAGAGTTAAAAGAGTTTGCAGCAGCACAGGCCATCGTCTGACGTTTCTTTTTCTCCGTCCAATTGCAGAAACATGTTGAACGTCATTGAGATCGTGTAACAACGCTCCTACCCTCCGATGTCCTTCGGCGTAAATCGGTGAGATTCCACGCACAACTTCATTTTGTGGAAAATTAAAAAAGCAAATCCAGCTTGTATCCCGGAGCTCTAAAACGTCTCTCTCCCACAGGACCCCCCCCCCCCTCCATCCCTCCCTCCTGTTGGTGTCCAGAGGTGATGGAAGAAAAAAAGAAAAAACACGACAAAAAAACCACGAAAAAGCACGAAGCTGAACTCTCCGCCCAAAAAAAGAAAAGGGGCGGTGGCTTGTTGTTGTCTCCAGATTTCATGGCCGCAGAGTTGTTGCCGTGCCCGAGGTCCGACGCGCCGTCCCCCCACCGTGTGGATCGGCTCGCCTTTCTTGTAAGACTGCATGAATCCTTCTGGCAGAGACTACGATTCAAGCCGAGCGTCCCGACCCCCCTCAACTGGCCTCTCGGGCTCCCACGTCCTCCAGAACCTGCTGCTCCATGAACTATCTGGAGGAGGACTCCCCCCCCCCCCCACAGCCCCCTTTCAGGACGTTGCAACAGTCTGCCGGTGTTTCTTTTGGACCCACCAGTTCATCCTCAAACCAGCGGTGCCGAGAGGGGCCGACACTCGTCGATCCTCCCGCATGGACTGAGGCGTGATCTACTACCTCCAGTGACCCCCACGTCTTCAACAGCGAGCCCCACGGGGGTCCTCTACGGTTCCGGGGGGGGGGGGGGGGGGGGTTCCCTCAAGAATATAATGTTCAACATTGTAGTCCCGACCCGTAGTCCCGTTGTCGAGGTCGAGGCTCGAGCTCGCGGGCGGTTGAATGCTGTATTTATTTATTTGGTGGCTGCACTGAGCTGCATCGATACAACTGAGATGTTTCAAGCGATCATTTAAGAGCACCTCTACTAATGGAATTTAAAGAACAATCTAAATATATATATATATATATATATATGTGTGTGTGTGTGTGTGTGTGTGTACGAACACATCGTAACCCGGGCCCCTTTCACGAACAAGTTACATTTCCTGTTACGATGTTGTTGCTGTGGTCGGCGTCGATGACTCGAGTGTGAATGGCTAACAGAACAGAGACGCTGCTTCCACTAACTCACATTTACATTCTGCTCATGAGTATCAGGGACGTCTGTGAATCCGGGATTTTGTCTTCATTTTATTTTTATTTTGTTCAAGGTGAATTCAGAACGTAGGTGTTAGATGTAAGTCAACGACGGGGCCTCCCCTAGTTAATGATTAGCTCTATAATGCCTTTATTATTGTTATTATAGTTCTTTGGATTATCTCACCTTTTTTTCCCGCTTGCAAAGCAAAAACTGTTACGGAGGTTTTTGATGGCCATGGAAACTAATATAAAGAGAGTGAAATAATAAGACTGATTATACAGATGCTATATAATATAACATTTCAATAACCTATCAACAACTCTTTACCTTTTCTCTCCATGACCTATACTCACAAATCCAAATCCACGAGCTCGGTCTGTTCCCTCATGGTTTGATCTGTTCTTCTTCTGCCTTTGTCCAGTATCATCAGTGTTGTGCTTGCATAATAAAAACCCATTACAGACAATCTGACAAGGCTAGTTAGTGCATTCATGAAGAGTCAAACGCTAACGAAGTGCTGGAGGACGATGCCTGGCTGGTTTTCACCCCCCAAATCCAACAAGGCGTCGACCGGAATATCAATGTTGCCTTAAAGTTGCGCCATAACACGCCGTCAAAGGAGGTGTGCCGGGTCTCCGGGCGTGCAGGCGCAGGAAGTCATCCCCGGTGGACGAATCCAAGCAGTTCAACCGAGCGGGTAGCTAGCGGGTACCTAGCGGATAGCTAGCGGTGGCATTTCGATATGAAGAAGCGGGCTCCGTTCCTTTTGCATGTTCCTCGGCGTGAAAAGTCTCGTCGACAACGGATGTGGTCCGAGCTGCGAGGCGAGCGGCCGCGGCGTCAGAGACACGGAGGCTATGGCGAGCGGCTTGACCTCCGCTAGCCGGGTCAAATATCTGGAATCAAGATTACCGTTTGTTGAAAGTGGAGACAGAAGAACTAGTCTGGTTGATTCTATTTGCTTTAATAACATTAGTAGAAAGACTAGATTACATTCTAAGTCTGTAAGACCATTTTCTACTAATTATTTTATTTCTCAGATCCTGAGCCACGAATCTCCTTCAGTCGCTCTTACACACACATAACAAGGCAACTTGGTGTGTTCACACATTCAATGCGTCTGACAGGGTAATAAAAACAGTTAAAAGCTTAAGGCAAACTAGTAAAACCAAACAACATTTTTTTTTAAAGCACATACTCCCATAATTTAGCTGAAAAACAGAGCTTTCATTCAGGAGAGAGTTATTAGCGTCCTGAACTAAACTCAAATTAAAGGGAACATTTTGTTTTACCGTAATCCGTGCGAGGACGAGTTGGACTGAGATCACGACCAGGCGGAGGTGACGTGGTAGATATCACGATGGGCGAAACTGGGCGGAGCAGATATAAGTGAGGAAACGGCTTGACCGAATCTTTTTAACTCCCACGTAGCCTTGCCCACAGCAGAGTGGATCACTAATGGATTGTAGGTGTTGTGATATGAGATCAGGGAGGAGGGGGGAGTGTGAACAGGGCATGCTGGCTGTGACCTTCCCCATCACGTGACCAGGTGGCAGGACACAAACACCTGCTTCCAGATCTAGTTGGAGTATTTCTGTCATGCTTGTGCTCTTACATTTGTACCATGTCCATTCTGGGTTTTGTGCCTTGTGAAAAGAAGAAGAAAAGAGCCTCTCTATGTTTCTGTGTGGTAGCAGAACGTGAGTCACCGGGCAGATTAGAATCATCTCACTAGATTATCCCAACAGTTACGGTTCCCCCGCTTCTCTGTTTCACGAGTCGGCTCGACCTGTGCACAGTTATGATGTCGGAACTCTTTCTGGCAGAAATGAACTGCTTTTCTTTCTGCACAACTTGACATATTATCCTTTCTAACCTTTAGAAAAAAAAACTGCTTGTTTTCATGTGTATTTGGGATTTAGGAATCGAGTATATGTGCAAAATTTAATCTGTGTTTGAAAAGAAAAAAAGAAAAAACATATACCACCAGGGCTCTCAAGTTTTGAAGACAGGCAAGAGTGACATTTCCATCATCAGCCCCCCCCCCCAGACGGAAATTTTCGGATATCAGACAGTCGCGCGCAATTACAGGATGCTTTATTTTCATAGGTTGCTGGATTAAATCTCACCCAGATACAACAGATACAGGTTTTTTTCTGATTGGCTATTGTGTAGCCCATTTCTTTTTTCTGATTGGCTGATAAGTGGCTCCTCACAGCAGAACTCCAGGGGAGCGCTTGATTCCTCCACGGTGAGGGCAGCGCGGCTCATGTTGAAGGCTGCACATTAAAACATTAAATAGCCGAGAGTTTTTTTCAGTGTGAGAAATACGATGTGTGGCGGGAGTGCGTGACTTAAGACCGAAATGCGTGAGTCTCACGCTCAATGCGTGACACTGGAGAGCCCTGTACCACATTGGTGTTCATATAGTTCAGAGCTACAGTATCTGTCAGCATCAACAGCTGGGATCCTTCTGTGTGGTAAAGTAGTGTTTGTTGTGTTGAACTGCAAGATAGTTTTATTCATTCAAAATGCATTTTTGAGAAACACCCTATTATTAACGATGTCATATTCTCTATGGCGGTTTAGAGTCTGTGTTAGAAGACGTATACCACATTGGTGTTCATATAGTCCACAACAACCAGACTTTTAGCAGGACTCTCTGACATTAGTAGTGTGGTAACGCACTTTCATTTAAACTGTTTCCATTCAAAAATGCATTTTTTTACAATATTGGAGCATATTATCTGTGGCGGTCTAGACCTGAGGCTTTCACGTCCGTTGAGCTTTATGTTTTTCGCGTCTCTACATGAAGACTATTTCGCCTAGTCGCCAGTATTCTGACAGAGACGACTAGGCCGGCCACAATAAAGGTATACTCTGTCAAAATGGCTTTTATATATATATATATATACATAGTCTATGAATATCATGAGCTGCAACAGGTCTAAGCTGTGAAAAAAGAGAAAGAGAACTGACATCACGGTCTCCCATTTTCCTGTCTGTGCCACTAAGTCTGTCTGATGCGTGGAGGCCGGCCCGAGCAGCGCTCGCGGAGCAGGAACGCCCTGACGCGTCCCCGTGGGCGTGTGATCCTGAACGGTGTGTGCTCAGCGATCCACTTCAGTGGGGAATCAAACGAGGCAGGAAATAAGTCTGGCTGCCAAAAAATCTAATGTAATTATTGCCCGGTTGGTTTTCTGGGTGAAAACCCGACTGTTTTCTGTATTGTAGTATAAATGTAAAGACACATATGTGAGATATGAATAAAGTACAAGTATTCAAATGTTAATTATAGGTCGTTTGTTTTTGGCAGGGGGGTTATTTTGCAGCGGTGGGGGGGCGGCTCAGATATTTGCGTTGGGCGAAAAAGCTGCAGACATAATTTGTGACTGTAATTGCTCTGCAATTACCTGTGACAGGTGGCCGCTTAGTCCCAAGGCAACTCCGGTTTGACCAGCAGTTGCCAGATTTAAAAAGTAAAATGCAAATATAATCTATTTTTTTCCACATGTGGGCACTAGATAGAATACATTTGTTATTTTCTGAAGTACATTATCGTTGAGATGTAAATAGATTTTAGTCAAAAGAGAAGAAAGAAAAAAAGGTGGTTCAGGCCTTTTTTTAAAATAAAAACTAAAATCCTGCAACCGCACATTGATGGAGATGAAGCCCGTTCCCTGTGAAGACGTGGGCTCAGCACCCACCTCCCGCTGCTTTCATCCATCTTGTGCGTTTGACCGGTATCAGAGTAGCCTTTGGTCCTAGCTTCGTGAGCGTAGCTTCCGGCGGGTTAGTCGGCCGTGGAGATCGTTTCAAAGTCGGATCCCGACTCTTTTTTCCAGATGCTTTTTTGTAATCAAATCTTTTTTTGGTGTTCGAGATATGCAAAAGAAAAGAAGTCCACACTGTACGTCAACAAAGGTACTCAGACAAAAAACTAATAAATTATAAACACGCCGATCCCCCCCTCACACAGCTCCAGATATTATATAAGGGAATGTAGTATATTATGTTACAGTTACATATAATGTTGAATGTTGCTTAAAGCCTGGACCAGGGTGAGATAGTTCTCTCTTTAGCACCGTGGAACGACAGTTCCATCTTCACTACATCCAGGTAGCTAGCTAACCGCGGGGGTTTGGTAAGGGCGTCCTCCTCCCTCTCCTCCATCACTCCCAGCCCGGAGCGTCCTCCCTCTCCTCCATCACTCCCAGCCCGGAGCGTCCTCCCTCTCCTCCATCACTCCCAGCCCGGAGCGTCCTCCTTCATCACCTCGGACGACTCCCAGCTGCACGGATTGAACGAGGAACATCGTTTACTTTCTCTTTTTTTGCGAGTTGTTTTTGGTGACTGCGAGCCAGCTGACCTGGGACTAACTGACCTGGGACCAGCTGACCTGGGACCAGCTGACCCGGGACCAGCTGACCTGGGACCAGTTGACCTGGGACCAGTTGACCTTGGACCAGTTGACCTGGGACCAGCTGACCTGGGACCAACTGACCTGGGACTAACTGACCTGGGACCAGCTGACCTGGGACCAGCTGACCCGGGACCAGCTGACCTGGGACCAGTTGACCTGGGACCAGTTGACCTTGGACCAGTTGACCTGGGACCAGCTGACCTGGGACCAACTGACCTGGGACCAATTGACCTGGGACCAGTTGACCTGGGACTAACTGACCTGGGACCAGTTGACCTTGGACCAGCTGACCTGGGAACAGCTGACCTGGGACCAACTGACCTGGGACCAGCTGACCTGGGAACAGCTGACCTGGGACCAGTTGACCTGGGACCAGCTGACCTGGGACTAACTGACCTGGGACCAGTTGACCTGGGACCAGCTGACCTGGGACTAACTGACCTGGGACCAGTTGACCCGGGAACAGCTGACCTGGGACCAGCAGCGTCTCTCTGGGCCTTCGATGGATCGGTCCCTCGTGGACTCCGTGAATTTGACTTTGGGGACGAGTTAGAAAAAGGGGTTTGTTTGCGACTCGTGTTTCTCCAGTTGTTGTTGGAGCGACTCTCAGTTCAAGTGGAGTCAGTGGGAAGAGATTTAATGAACTGAGGGTCGGATCCAGGAATAACAAGAAGCCGCGGTGGCCGACGGCATCACCGGCTCAGAGGCCTCTTCACGGCGTGAGGTCTGATGTGAAGGTGGATCAGAGGTCGAGGTCCTGGATACGAACACAGACGTTCTGCCAAAGTCCACAAGAACCACGAGTTGAATCAACCCCATGACGGTTGGGACGTGTTCAGACCGCCCCGGGGACGTGAGCAGAGGCCTAAGCTGCTGATAAACAGTCATTAAGAGGATCCATGTGGCTGACACCGCCGAGCGGCGTGCTCCAAGTCTCCGGTTTAAACTGACGTCTGACACTTCTGGTTTATTATCTTCTCCCAGCGTGGATCTCTCTTAAGCCTCTGCAGGCTCAGGCGTGTGTCATTAAAAAGTATTTACCTTCCCAGTTCACAGCTCAAACATTTACACCTTTGGTTTTCAGATTACGAAACTGTGTTATTGTAAGCCACAAAAATACAATTTAGACTGCAGCGATATGCCAAAACGTTTTACACTTTCCCCTTTGGCAAAATGGATTATGGAGACACATTTGTCAAATAAATTCTGACTTAGCGAACATCTAACACACGGGAGAGGTTTACCTCCGGGCCTCCTGCCAGAAAGAGTTCACTTCCACCGAGCTGTGATCTGATCCTCAAGCTCCACGATGTGTTTCCTCAACCTGTATCGTCTCACAACGCCATGCATTCTCTCTCCTGACCACCAGGGGGCGACTCCTCTGGTTGTATAGAAGTCTATCTAATGACTCTACTCTTCTCTTGATGTATTCCCTCAGTAAAAATCGTGTGTGTGCACGTGTGCGTGTGTGCGCGCGTGTGTGTGCGCGTGTGTGTGCGTGTGTGTGTGCGCGCGTGTGTGTGCGCGTGCGTGTGTGTGCGCGTGTGTGTGTGTGCGCGCGTGTGTGTGCGCGTGTGTGTGTGTGTGCGCGCGTGTGTGTGCGCACGTGTGCGTGTTTGTGTGTGCGCGCGTGTGTGTGTGTGTGCGCACATGTGTGTGCGCGTGTGTGTGTGTGCGCACGTGTGTGTGTGTGCGCGCGTGTGTGTGCGCGCGTGTGTGCGCGTGTGTGTGCGCGCGCATGTGTGTGCGCGTGTGTGTGTGTGCACGTGTGTGTGTGCGCGCGCATGTGTGTGCGTGTGTGTGTGCGCGCGTGTGTGTGCGCGCATGTGTGTGCGTGTGTGTGCGTGTCATTACAGGTAAATCCGCTGACAGGCCGCCATGACGCCGAGGTCGTGGTCGCTCTCTGCGTCGGCGCACGCGTTAGCTACACACTGTGTCCATGTGAGTGTGTGTGGGAAGCAGCACAGGACCCTAGTCGCAGGTCAGGGGCTCTAAGGTTACTAATAGCCCAGCCGATGGACTCGGGATGCACGTCTTGCCCTTTATGGCGCTCTTCCCTGCGGCCGGAGGAGAATGCCTCCCCCCCGGCGGGGAGGCGGCCATTGCCAGCCCCGTCCCGGGAGGCCGTAACAGGAGGCTTATCGGAGCGCCGGGCTGGGCTGTAATACTCCTGTGAAAGGTCTTTCGGGCCGCCTCCCAATATTGATTTATCTAGGCAGGAGGGAAATCGAGAAGGCCCGCCCCCCCCCCCCCCCCCGCACAGAAGCACTGGGCTGAGGAGCAGGAGGAGGAGGAGGAGGAGACAGCGAGAGATAGAAGAGACAGAGAAGACTCTTAGACACGGTGACGGTTTGATTCTCGTCTCTTTCAGGGAAACAGAAGGCCGGCATGTGTTCACCACCAAATGAAGTCAAACTACGACAATGAAAGACAAAGAATAACAAGCCGGCTCTCAGCTGGAGTCTGGATCCATGACCCTGACCCTGATCATGTTAATCTCATGTGTTAATCTCATGTGTTAATCTCATGTTCTAATCTCATGTTTTATCTCATGTTTAATCTCATATTTAATCTCATGTTTAATCTAATGTGTTAATCTCATGTTGTATCTCATGTTTTATCTCATGTTTAATCTCATGTGTTAATCTCATGTTTTATCTCATGTGTTAATCTCATGTTTAATCTCATGTGTTAATCTCATGTTTTATCTCATGTTTTACTTCATGTTTTATCTCGTGTTAATCTCATGTTTAATCTCATGTTTAATCTCATGTTTAATCTCATGTTTAATCTCGTGTTAATCTCATGTTTAATCTCATGTTTTATCTCATGTTTAATCTAATGTGTTAATCTCATGTTCTAATCTCATGTTTAATCTCATGTTTTATCTCATGTTTAATTTCATGTTTTATCTCATGTTTAATCTAATGTGTTAATCTCATGTTTTATCTCATGTTTAATCTCATGTTTAATCTCATGTTTTATCTCATGTTCTAATCTCATGTTTTATCTCATGTTTGATTCGATTCAATTCAATTCAGTTTATTTGTATAGCCCAATTTCACAAATTACAAATTTGTCTCGGAGTGCTTTACAATCTGTACACATAGACATCCCTGCCCCAAAACCTCACATCGGACCAGGAAAAACTCCCAAATAACCCTTCAGGGGGAAAAAAAGGGAAGAAACCTTCAGGAGAGCAACAGAGGAGGATCCCTCTCCAGGATGGACAGAACAATAGATGTAATGTGACCAGAAAGACCGATTTAGAGTTAAAATACATTCAATGAATATGACAGAGTGTATGAATAGTTCATAGTAGGCATATTCCACGATGGAGACCTCCACGATCCATCAGGCAGATGGCGGTGGGAGGAGGAGTGGGCGGAGTCTCAACAGTGGGCGGAGTCTCAACAGGACAGTGGCATAGTCAGGAGCAGGAATTCCACGACCCAGACCTCGATGATCCATCAGCAGATAGGATCTATGCCGTCTCATAGGGTCCGATGACCCCATGAGACGTAAAGTCAAAAGGACTTCCGGGGAGAAAGCAGAGTTAGTAACGTGTGATTGAGAGATGAACATTCATCCCTAAGGAGAGAAAAAAGAGGAGATAGGTACTCAGTGCATCCTAAACGTCCCCCAGCAGCTATAAGCCTATAGCAGCATATCAAGGGGCTGGACCAGGTGAACCTGATTCAGCCCTAACTATAAGCTCTGTCAAAGAGGAAAGTCTTCAGTCTACATGAGGGGGCGGAGTCTGCCTCCAGGACTGAAGGTGGAAGCTGGTTCCATAAAAGAGGAGCTTGATAACTAAAGGCTCTGGCTCCCATTCTACTTTTTAAGACTCTAGGAACTACAAGTAGTCCCGCATTTAGTGAGCGTAGCTCTAGTGGGGCAATATGGTACTACAAGCTCCTTAAGATATGATGGTGCATCACCAATCAAGGCTTTGTAGGTTAAGAGAATAATTTTAAAAGTGATTCTTGATTTTACTGGGAGCCAGTGCAGAGCAGCTAGTGCAGGAGTGATGTGATCTCTTTTCTTAGTTTTAGTGAGAACACGAGCTGCAGCATTCTGGATCAACTGGAGGGACCTAAGAGATTTATTAGAGCAGCCTGATAATAAGGAGTTGCAGTAATCCAGTCTCGAAGTAACGAACGTGAACCAATTTTTCTGCATCTTTTGAGACAAGATGTGCCTGATTTTGAAATATTACGTAGATGAAAGAATGCAGTCCTTGAGATTTGCTTTACGTGGGAGTTAAAGGACAAGTCCCGATCAAAGATAACGCCAAGATTCTTTACAGTGGTGTTGGATGCCAGGGCAATGCCGTCTACAGAATCCACATCACCAGATAATTGATCTCTGAGGTGCTCAGGGCCGATTAAAATTACTTCGGTTTTGTCTGAGTTTAACATCAAGAAGTTGCAGGTCATCCATGTTTTTATGTCTTTAAGACATGCTTGAATTTTACAGAGTTGGTTGCTCTCTGGTTTTATCGATAAATATAGTTGAGTATCATCTGCATAACAATGAAAGTTTATGGAGTGTTTCCTGATAATATTGCCCAAAGGAAGCATGTATAAGGTAAATAAAATTGGTCCAAGCACAGAACCTTGTGGAACTCCGTGATTAACGTTAGTGGTTATCGAGGCGTCATCGTTTACAAATACAAACTGAGATCGATCTGATAAATAGGATTTAAACCAAATTAGTGCCGTGCCTGAAATGCCAATCGACTGCTCCAGTCTCTGTAACAGGATGTCATGGTCAATGGTGTCGAATGCAGCACTAAGGTCTAACAAGACCAGGACAGAGAGGAGTCCTCTATCAGGACTAAGGTCTAACAAGACCAGTACAGAGATGAGTCCTCTATCAGCACTAAGGTCTAACAAGACCAGTACAGAGATGAGTCCTCTATCAGGACTAAGGTCTAACAAGACCAGGACAGAGAGGAGTCCTCTATCAGGACTAAGGTCTAACAAGACCAGTACAGAGAGGAGTCCTCTATCAGCACTAAGGTCTAACAAGACCAGGACAGAGAGGAGTCCTTTATCTGCTGCCATTAAGAGGTCATTTGTAATTTTCACCAGTGCCGTCTTGGTGCTGTGGTGTTTTCTAAATCCTGATTGAAATTTCTCAAATAAACTATTATGATGTAGAAAGTCGCACAACTGATTTGCGACCACTTTCTCAAGGATCTTGGAGAGGAAGGGGAGGTTAGAGATCGGTCTGTAGTTAGCCAACACCTCTGGATCCAGAGTGGGCTTCTTCAGGAGAGGTTTAATAACAGCCACCTTGAAGGAGTGTGGTACGTGGCCTGTTAGCAGAGACACATTGATAATATCTAATAGAGAGCCGCCAATTAAAGGCAAAACGTCTTTAAGCAGCCTCGTCGGGATGGGGTCCAAGAGACAGGTAGACGTGTTCAAGTAGAAACCGTTGAAGATAATTGGTCACGGTTGATGGGAGAAAAGCCCTCCAAATATACACCAGGGCATACAGCGGTTTCCAAGGCCATTCCACTTGAGGACAGATTGGCACTGGTTATGGGCAAGAGAATATTAATCTTGTCCCTAATAGTTAAAATCTTTTCATTAAAGAAGTTCATAAAGTCATTACCACTGAGGTTTATAGGAATGCTCGGCACCACAGAGCTGTGACTCTCTGTCAGCCTGGCTACAGTGCTGAAGAGAAACCTGGGGTTGTTCATATTTTTTTCTATTACTGATGAGTAATAGGCTGCTCTGGCATTACGGAGGGCCTTCTTATATGTTTTAAGACTATCTCGCCAAACTAAGCGGGATTCTTCGAGATTAGTTGAACGCCATATGCTCAAGCTTTCGTGACGCTTGCTTCAGTTTGCGGGTCTGAGGGTTATACCAGGAGCAAACCTCCTCTTCCTCACTGTCTTCTTCTTCAGAGGGGCTATCGAGTCCAGTGTCATTCTCAGAGAGCCTATGGCACTGTCAACAAGATGATCAATCTGGGACGGACTAAAGTTAGACCAGGAGTCCTCTGTTATATTGAGACGTGGTATCGAATCAAACGCAGAAGGAATCGCGTGAGATTTAGCTACAGCACTGTCAGTTAGACCTCTGGTGGAGAAACTTTTGACTAACGGAGTACACTCCGTAGTATAAATTCAAAAGTTATGAGGTTGTGGTCTGACAGAAGAGGATTCTGTGGGAAGACGTTCAAATGCTCAATGTCAACGCCATAAGTAAGAACAAGATCAAGCGTGGCCAAAGCTGTGAGTGGGTTTCTGTACTCTCTGACAGAAGCCAATCGAGTCCAACAAGGAGATGAATGCAGCACTAAGGCAATCATTATCAACATCCACATGGATATTAAAATCTCCAACAATAATAACTTTATCAGTTTTAAGAACCAAACTTGATATAAATTCTGAGAATTCAGATATAAACTCTGAATATGGACCTGGTGGCCGGTACAGAATCACAAATCGAATTGGCTGTAGTGTTTTCCAGGTTGGATGTGAAAGACTAAGAACAAGGCTTTCAAATGAGGTGTAGTGTAACTTTGGTTTAGGATTAATTAATAGGCTTGATTCAAAGATGGCTGCTACTCCACCTCCTCGACCGGTGCCTCGAGGAATGTGAGTATTAATATGACTTGGAGGAGTCGATTCATTCAGGCAGACATATTCTTCATGGCTCAGCCAGGTTTCAGTTAGGCAACATAAATCAATGTGATTATCTGATATTAAATCATTCAGTAACACAGCTTTAGATGACAGAGATCGAATATTTAGGAGACCACATTTAATAGTCCTGTTTTGTTGCACTGCTGAAATAATGGTGTTAACTTGAATAAGGTTATTGTGTACGACTCCTCTTCTGCTTACTTTTGATTTATTTAATTGAAGTGGCCGGGTGACAGACACAGTCTCTACTCTAAAGTCAAGGGTGGGTAACTGCTCGAATGGAAGAGCAGAGAAGGGTGTTAAACTACAACTCTGCTCCCGGTTCCTGATCTGAACCCTGGGTTGTCATGGATTAAGTCCGGTGATCAACTTGGTCATATTCTCAGAAATGAGACGCGCTCCGTCCAACGTGGGATGGATGCCGTCTCTCCTCATCAGATCAGGCTTTCCCCAGAAAGTCTTCCAGTTGTCTACGTAGCCCACATTATTCGCTGGGCACCACCTCGACAGCCAGCAGTTGAAAGACGACATTCGGCTAAACAATTCATCTGTCTGCAAATTTGGGAGAGGGCCAGAGAAAATTACGGTGTCCGACAACGTCTCTCATGTTTAATCTAATGTGTTAATCTCATGTGTTAATCTCATGATTTATCTCATGTTTTATCTCATGTTTTATATCATGTTTAATCTCATGTTTAATCTCATGTTTTATCTCATGTTTTATCTCATGTTTAATCTAATGTGTGAATCTCATGTTCTAATCTCATGTTTTATCTCATGTTTTATCTCATGTTTAATCTAATGTGTGAATCTCATGTTCTAATCTCATGTTTTATCTCATGTTTTATCTCATGTTTAATCTAATGTGTTAATCTCATGTTCTAATCTCATGTTTTATCTCATGTTTTATCTAATGTGTGAATCGCATGTTCTAATCTCATGTTTTATCTCATGTTTTATCTCATGTTTTATCTCATGTGTTAATCTCATGTTTTATCTCATGTTTTATCTCATGTTTTAATCTCATGTTCATGATGTTGCGTAACAGTGGAGAACCTCGTTTTTAAAATAGTGATGAAGTTGTCGACATGAAGCCTGCGCAGTCGTTTAATGTAATGTCTCGTCTTTCTATAGAATCATAATATCAAGATACACATTTACAGTGTCTAAATTTATTAAAACAAATACATCCTAAATAAAATGTCTGAAGAATCTGATTATTATCTTTAAATGACAAAATACAGTCAGGTTGAATTCATAGGCTTAACTAAACGTGCTCTCTCATGATAGAGATATAGAGAAATAGAGATATAGATATATATTATCAATATGTAAAGTAAGTGATATCGTGATAGAAGGTAGAAGCTCTGATTAGACAAATAAATGCATTTAAAAGTCTAACAAAAAGTATTTTATAAACTCCGTCGCCAACGAACCAGAAAACTACGACGGAGTCTAAAATCTACCAGAATGAGACGGAAGAAGAAGTAGAAGAAGCTCCACCTGTGTGGGAGGGGGGGGCAGACAAGAGGGCATTGAGAGATCTTGTTTGTGTCACCTCGAGTGAGCGCCGCCCGTCACCTGATCCCAGGTCAGCCTCACGGTGACTCAGTGGCTCCTGAACGTTCAGGATGAATCACTCGCCCCCACGCCACGGCCC
Organism: Pseudoliparis swirei; assembly: GCF_029220125.1. Lineage (NCBI taxonomy): Eukaryota > Metazoa > Chordata > Actinopteri > Perciformes > Liparidae > Pseudoliparis > Pseudoliparis swirei. The sequence continues at coordinate 795,251 of NC_079393.1, read as the reverse complement.
CCACGCCCGCCACATTAACTATGTAGAGACTTCACTAACACCAGAGAATAGTCACTACCACATTAACTATGTAGACTTCATTACACCAGAGAATAGTCACTACCACATTAACTATGTAGACTTCATTACACCAGAGAATAGTCACTACCACATTAACTATGTAGACTTCATGACACCAGAGAATAGTCACTACCACATTAACTATGTAGAGACTTCACTAACACCAGAGAATAGTCACTACCACATTAACTATGTAGAGACTTCACTAACACCAGAGAATAGTCACTACCACATTAACTATGTAGAGACTTCATTACACCAGAGAATAGTCACTACCACATTAACTATGTCGAGACTTCATTACCACCAGAGAATAGTCACTCCCACATTAACTATGTAGATACTTCATTACCACCAGAGAATAGTCACTACCACATTAACTATGTAGAGACATCATTACACACCAGAGAATAGTCACTACCACATTAACTATGTAGACTTCATTACACCAGAGAATAGTCACTACCACATTAACTATGTAGAGACTTCATTACACCAGAGAATAGTCACTACCACATTAACTATGTAGAGACTTCATTACACCAGAGAATAGTCACTACCACATTAACTATTTAGAGACTTCATTACACCAGAGAATAGTCACTACCACATTAACTATGTAGACATCATTACACCAGAGAATAGTCACTACCACATTAACTATGTAGAGACTTCATTACACCAGAGAATAGTCACTACCACATTAACTATGTAGAGACTTCATTACACCAGAGAATAGTCACTACCACATTAACTATGTAGAGACTTCATTACACCAGAGAATAGTCACTACCACATTAACTATGTAGACATCATACACACCAGAGAATAGTCACTACCACATTAACTATGTAGACTTCATTACACCAGAGAATAGTCACTACCACATTAACTATGTAGAGACTTCATTACACCAGAGAATAGTCACTACCACATTAACTATGTAGAGACTTCATTACACACCAGAGAATAGTCACTACCACATTAACTATGTAGAGCAGTGGTCCCCAAACTACGGCCCGCGGGCCGGATCCGGCCCGCCTCCACATTTGGACCGGCCCCCTGAACAATACCAGAGACGCGTTCTGATTTATTATTTTTTCACCTGGCCCGCTGCCGTTGAGATTGCAGTGAGACGCGGAGAAAATGTGAAGTGGTGCTCTTCGCAATAAAACATCTTTGATGGGACGTGTCACGATGTTAGTCCGCTACATCTACTGCTGTCACGCTGCACGGTGTAGCGATACTAACAAAGTACCCGTACGTTAAACACCATGTGATTTAGCATATTTTTAGTATCGATACTTCATTAAAAGAGCATTTCTCCGTGACCCCTAACTCTTGAAGGTCGTGTCTTAACCCCGTGTCCCGTAACGAACGTCTTGAACAATGTTGAATAACCTCAAACTGCAGGAATGTCTTTTTGTACACTTTCCAAAAATATGAAATTGTTCTGCCAAAAAAACCCAAAACAAAACGTCTCCCTGGAGACGGTGTCTGAGCGAAGGCCACAAAGCGGTGGGAGGGTGTTGCCATGGGAACGGGTTGCGGACGCCACGCCGCTCCACTTCAAAAGAAACACGAGAACACTGAAAGAAAAGAAGAGACGCAAACAAGGCGCCGCCCTCTGGTCCGAGGAGACACTGTCCTCAGACGGGCTCACGGTCCACAGAACCAGAACCCAGAGCAGAGGAACGTCCACAGAACCAGAGCAGAGGAACGTCCACAGAACCAGAACTCAGAGCAGAGGGGCGTCCACAGAACCAGAACCAGAGCAGAGGAACGTCCACAGAACCAGAACCCAGAGCAGAGGAACGTCCACAGAACCAGAACCCAGAGCAGAGGGGCGTCCACAGAACCAGAACCAGAGCAGAGGAACGTCCACAGAACCAGAACCAGAGCAGAGGGGTGTCCACAGAACCAGAACCAGAGCAGAGGAACGTCCACAGAACCAGAACCCAGAGCAGAGGAACGTCCACAGAACCAGAACCCAGAGCAGAGGGGCGTCCACAGAACCAGAGCAGAGGAAAGTCCACAGAACCAGAACCCAGAGCAGAGGGGCGTCCACAGAACCAGAACCAGAGCAGAGGAACGTCCACAGAACCAGAACCAGAGCAGAGGAACGTCCACAGAACCAGAACCAGAGCAGAGGGGTGTCCACGTGGCTGCAGCTGGGCGGGCAGCGGCCATCTTGAGGCCTGGAGCATCTTCAGGGTGATCTCGAGGCGTTGATCTCGAGGCGTTGAACTCGAGGCGTTGATCTCGAGGCGTTGAACTCGAGGCGTTGATCTCGAGGCGTTGAACTCGAGGCGTTTCACTCGAGGCGTTGAACTCGAGGCGTTGATCTCGAGGCGTTGATCTCGAGGCGTTGATCTCGAGGCGTTGAACTCGAGGCGGTGAACTCGAGGCGTTTCACTCGAGGCGTTTCACTCGAGGCGTTGATCTCGAGGCGTTGATCTCTAGGCGTTGATCTCTAGGCGTTGATCTCGAGACGTTTCACTAGGCGTTGAACTCGAGACGTTTCACTAGGCGTTGAACTCGAGACGTTGATCTCGAGACGTTTCACTAGAGGCGTTGATCTCTAGGCGTTGAACTCGAGACGTTGATCTCGAGACGTTGATCTCGAGACGTTGATCTCGAGGCGTTGAACTCGAGGCGTTTCACTCGAGGCGTTGATCTCGAGGCGTTGAACTCGAGACGTTTCACTAGGCGTTGAACTCGAGACGTTGATCTCGAGACGTTTCACTAGAGGCGTTGATCTCTAGGCGTTGAACTCGAGACGTTGATCTCGAGACGTTGATCTCGAGACGTTGCTCTCGAGGCGTTGAACTCGAGGCGTTTCACTCGAGGCGTTGATCTCGAGGCGTTGAACTCGAGGCGTTGATCTCGAGGCGTTTCACCCGAGGCGTTGATCTCGAGGCGGTGAACTCGAGGAGTTTCACTCGAGGCGTTGATCTCGAGGCGTTGAACTCGAGGCGTTGATCTCGAGGCGTTGATCTCGAGGCGTTGATCTCGAGGCGTTGAACTCGAGGCGTTGATCTCGAGGCGTTGAACTCGAGGCGTTGATCTCGAGGCGTCGAACTCGAGGCGTCGATCTCGAGGCGTTGATCTCGAGGCGTTTCACTTGAGGCGTTGATCTCGAGGCGTTGATCTCGAGGCGTTGAACTCGAGGCGTTGATCTCGAGGCGTTGAACTCGAGGCGTTGATCTCGTAATGCACCCTACAAGCTAGCCTAGCCAACGTTAGCTAGTTAAATGTCCAATGTTGAGACCGTTAAGATCTGGTGAAATGACCACGGTGGCGCCATGGAGACGATCTCACATGTTAGCCGTGGTCGCCGGCGCTCGACCCGATCAGCTCCAGTAACTTCTGTTGAAGAACGCTGAAGCTACCCAGCGAGCGCGTTATGCTATCGTCCCCGAGAGGCAATCAGCACGAGCATCATGAGGTCAGATGTTCTTTAGATGAAGGATTCCGGTGCCAAGGGCCCGACAGACGGGATCCGACCCGGGGCCCGGCGGCCGGGATCCGACCTGGAGCCCGGCGGCCGGGATCCGACCTGGGGCCCGACAGACGGGATCCGACCCGGGGCCCAACGGACAGGAGCTGTGCAGTTTCTTTAATATAATAGAAACTAAAAAGGCATTGAAACTATGTTGCTTACATAAACAAATTCTTTGACGGTGACAGGTACGGCTCTTATTAAATCTCAATTCTACGACTGAGCAGTCAGGGTGAGGTCAGAGCCAAGAGTTGCACAGAGTTCCTGATTATCTTCCCTGTGTGGATGTGTCATCTTCTGGCCGAGGTCCAGAAGTGTTTGTACCTACAGTATCTGTGCTTCTTATCCAGCAGTCAGTATGTTCCAAAACATGTGGGTGAGCATGCGTATGAGCTGTTCTCTCTGGTCAGAGCCCGAAAACGGAATCGAGCCATAGAAGGACACAAGGTTTGGTGCTTCGGGGCCTTAATGCAAAGTGAGGGACATGGGGTACTATGTATGTATTTTTATATTCTTAACAGGCTCTTCGTCAAGGCTGAGAAGTGCCGATTCCACTCTGCCTCTGTCGACTACCTGGGTTTCATCGTGGAGAAGGGGCAGACTCAGGCCGACCCCCGCAAGATCAAGGCTGTGGTGGACTGGCCGACCCCCACATCGCGAAAGGAGTTGCAGAGCTTCCTCGGATTCGTGAACTTCGACAGAAGGTTCATCCGAAACTACAGCGTTGTGGCAGAACCTCTCACCAGGCTGACCTCTCCCTCCCAGCCGTTCATCTGGTCCCCAGCTAGCGACGCCGCATTTCTGTCCCTTAAGGGGAGGTTCACCAGCGCCCCAGTTCTGCTCCACCCCGACCCAAAGAGGCAGTTCATTGTGGAGGTAGACGCCTCAGACACCGGGTTGGGGGCGGTCCTCTCCCAACGGGCGGTGGCGGATCAAAAGGTACACCCCTGTGCGTTCTTCTCTCAACGTTTTCTTCCCGCAGAGGAGAACTACGACATCGGGAATCGGGAGTTGCTGGCAGTGGTAGCTGCTCTGGAGGAGTGGCGCCATTGGCTGGAGGGGGCGGAGCAGCCATTCACCATCTGGACAGACCATAAGAACTTGACATTCATCCAGGCGACCAAGCGTCTCAATGGGCGACAGGCTCGTTGGGCTGGCTTCCTCAGTCGATTCGATTTCTCCCTGACCTATCGTCCCGGTTCCCGCAACATTAAGGCGGATGCCCTGTCCCGACTACACCAAGGGAGGCGGACCACTGAGCAGTCGGTTCCCATCGTCCCCGAGGCCAAGGTGGTTGGCGTGGTGGCCTGGGGCATTGAGACCGTTGTGAGAAAGGCGTTGTGCTCCCATCCTGCTCCAAGTGGCGTGACCCCGTGCCGGCTGTTCGTCCCGGAACCTGTCATATCCCGGATGCTTCAGTGGGGCCACACCAGCCAGTTTGCCTGCCATCCCGGGGTTTACCGCACCTTCACCTTCCTGGCTCGGCGTTTCTGGTGGCCTACTATGAGGAGAGAGGTGAAGGACTTTGTGCTGGCCTGCCCCGTTTGTGCCCGCAGCAAGGCCTCTCACCGGGCACCCGCCGGGCTACTGCAACCCCTTCCTGTTCCTAGCCGCCCCTGGTCCCACGTGGCTTTGGACTTTGTGTCTGGACTACCGTCCTCCCAGGGTAAGACGGTGATACTGACGGTAGTGGATCGGTTCAGTAAGGGGGTGCACCTGGTGGCCCTCCCCAAGCTCCCTTCGGCGTCAGAGACGGCGGACCTCCTGATGAGCCAGGTGTTCCGGCTCCATGGTCTCCCCCAGGATGTCGTCTGGGATCGAGGACCCCAGTTCACATCCCAGATATGGCGAGCATTCTTCAAGGGGTTGGGTGCCTCTGTCAGTCTCACCTCTGGTTATCACCCACAGACTAACGGGCAGACGAAGAGGATGAACCAGAGCGTGGAGTCGGCACTCCGCTGTGTGGCTGCCAGGAACCCATCCTCCTGGAGTCGGTTCCTTCCCCGGGTCGAGTACTCCATCAACTCCCTGGTCAGCTCTGCCACGGGTCTCTCCCCCTTCGAGGTATCTCTGGGGTACCAGCCACCGCTGTTTTCTGCACAGCAACCAGAGGTGGCAGTTCCCTCCGTGCAGACCCATCTGGACAGATGTCGTCGCATCTGGGAGGTCACCAGAGCCGCCCTACTCCAAGCGGCTGAACGTGGCCGCCGGGGGGCCAACCGTCGCCAGAACCCAGCTCCAACATACCACACGGGGCAGAGGGTTTGGCTGTCCGCCAAGGATCTTCCCCTCCAGTCGGCCACCAAGAAGCTGGGTCCCCATTTCGTGGGCCCTTTTGAGATCACGAGGGTGCTCAGCCCTGCGGCAGTGAGGATGAGACTTCCGTCTTCCATGCACATACATCCCGTGTTCCACGTATCGAGGATTAAGCCCGTCTCCCTCAGTCCCCTGATGCCTCCTGCCCCTGATCCACCTCCACCTACAATCGTAGACGGGCACCCTCAGTGGAGGGTCCGCCAACTGATGGACGTTCGGCGTCGAGGTCGAGGGTACCAGTTCCTGGTGGACTGGGAGGGCTATGGCCCGGAGGAACGTAGCTGGGTGTCCCGCCAGCTCATCATGGACCCAGGGCTTCTGACCGACTTTTATCAGGCCCATCCCGACAAGCCTGGCAAGTCGCCAGGTGGCTCCCGTAGAGGGGAGGGTATTGTTAGGACTCAGCCAGCCGGGGTCCCACCTCAGCCCGAGACACCCGGTACCTCGGAGCGCGCTGTTAGAGTTGCGCACCCGGCCACTCTGCTAACGTCGCAGCTGTAGCTCGTTACACAGGGAGTTAAATAGAAGGACTGCCAGTAGCTCGCTGCGAGTTCGTTCTAGAAGCTCAAGAGGAGAGGTCACACAACCCTGGAGTTTTTTGTATCAGAGTTTTTGTTTCGTATGGATCATCAGTGATGAACGTTTTTCCCGTGGATTATTCGACAGTGAGTTTTTGTTTGCTTGTTTTTTCCACTGCCAATTAAGGAGGCAGTTTTCTTTTGTTTCTCGGAACTTTCCGCTCCCTTGGTTTTTTCAAATAAACTACGCCCTGTTTTTTGGCTAAACATTAATACTTTCTGTTGTCGTGCACTTGGGGTCGAAGACAATCCTTAACAGTAACAAATCGAATATAAATGTAATACTTATTTGGTGTAATGGCCGAGCTAATGGAATGAGGTATCGAGCCTCTCAGCTTCTCTGTGGCCTCCTTCACTCCCTTTCTGCATCAAGCATCTCCTTTCCTCCCTCCCTACCCTTCAAAGCTGCTCCATGTGCATCCCAGACCTCCAGCTTCACCTCTACGTGTCCACAGAGCGGGGATCCCCACCGGAGGGTCAACAAGTTGTTTTGGGAACATTTCATACGGAGCAGGTCTTTGTATTTAAAACAGTAATGTGGAGGGACAACATTCCCCCACACGGAGAGCGCTGGAACAACCTCGTCAACAGGAAGGGACCCGGGGAGAGCCTCTGGGTGGGCACCAGCAGCAGCTCATAGCATAGAACTGGGACTGAATCCAGCAGCCACGGTCCAGATGTTCCCTTCATACATGGAGAGAGCCAAGACTCCAGGAACATGCCAAGAACACGCCAAGAACACAGATTAGTGGACCTGAACACATGTACAGAGGGGGGGGGGGGAGCTCAGCATCTCACAGCATGTCAAACAATTCAATTCAGTGTAGCCCAATATACATCACACATTACAAACTCCCCTCAGAGGGCGCTGCAACCACATAGACATCCCTGACCTTTAACCTTTGACCCAGGACCTCACATCAGATCAGGAACAGCTCCCAAGAATTAGGAAAAAGGGTTCAGAACCAGGGTACTGGAAAGGAGGCTCCGACCGCTGGTCTAACCTCAGGTTCAAGACCAGCAGTGCGGATTCCATCCCGGTCGTGGAACTGGGTCCCGCTCTTCACCCTCGCAAGGGTCCTGGAGGGGTCCTGGGAGCCCAACCAGTCTACATGTGCTTTGTGCACTTGGAGAAGGCTTTGGACCGGGTCCCTTGGGAATTGTTGTGGGGGGTGCTGCGGGGGTCTGGGGTTCCGGACCCGTTGCTACGGGCTATCCGGTCTCTGTACCCTGCAGTAGGAGCTGTGTTCGCATCCTCGGCAGTAAGTCAGACACGTTCCCGGTGGTGTTGGTCTCACCAGGGCTGCCCTTCATCACCGGTCCTGTTTGTGATTTTCATGGACAGGATATCTAGGCGCAGCCTGGGGGTGGAGCAGGTCCGATTTGGGGGTCTCAGTGATCGCCTCTCTGCTGTTTGCAGACTATTGTCCTCAGACCGTGACCTCCGGCACTCACTGGGGCGTTTTGCAGCCGAGTGTGAAGCGGCGGGGATGAGAGGCAGCACCTCCACATCTGAGGCCATGGTGCTCTGCCGGAAACCGGTGGACTGATCCTCCAGGTGGGACAGAGTGCCCCAAGCGAAGGAGTTCAAGCATCTCGGGGTCTTGTTCACGAGTGAGGGTCAGATGGAGCCGGAGATCGACTGGCGGATCGGTGCGGCTGCAGCAGTAAAACAGGCGCTGTACCGGACCGTCTGGTCGGTCTACGTTCCAATCCTCACCGATGGTCACGAACTCTGGGTAGTGACCGAAAGAACGAGGTCGCGAATACAAGCGCCCGAGATGAGTTTCCTCCGTAGGGTGGCCGGGCTCAGCCTGAGGGATAGAGTACGGAGCTCGGACATCAGGAGGGAGCTTGGAGTCGAGCCGCTACTCCTTCACATCAAAAGCTGAGGTGGTTCGGGCATCTGATTCGGATGCCTCCTGGACGCCTCCCGTTAGAGGTTTTCCAGGCACGTCCTACTGGGAGGAGACCCCGGGGAAGACCCAGGACACGCTGGAGGGATTACATCTCCCGGCTGGCCTGGGAACGCCTCGGGATCCCCCAGAATGAGCTGGAAAATGTTGCGGGCGAGAGGGAAGTCTGGGTCGACCTGCTGGGTCTGCTGCCCCCAAGACCCGACCCAATAAGCGGATGAGAATGGATGGTTCAGAACCCTTCAGGAGAGAACAGAGGAGGATCCCCCTCCAGGATGGATAGAACAATAGATGTCATGTGACCAGATGAACAATAGATATCATGTGACCAGATGAACAAGAGATGTCATGTGACCAGATGAACAATAGATGTCATGTGACCAGATGAACAATAGAGGTCATGTGACCAGATGAACAATAGATGTCATGTGACCAGATGAACAATATATGTCATGTGACCAGATGAACAATAGATGTCATGAGACCAGATGAACAATAGATGTCATGTGACCAGATGAACAATAGATGTCATGTGACTAGATGAACAATAGATGTCATGTGACTAGATGAACAATAGATGTCATGTGACCAGATGAACAATAGATGTCATGTGACCAGATGAACAATAGATGTCATGTGACCAGATGAACAATAGATGCCATGTGACCAGGTGAACAATAGATGTCATTTGACTAGATGAACAATAGATGTCATGTGACAAGATGATCAATAGATGTCATGTGACCAGATGAACAATAGATGTCATGTGACCAGATGAACAATAGATGTCATGTGACTAGATGAACAATAGATGCCATGTGACCAGATGAACAATAGATGTCATGTGACCAGATGAACAATAGGTGTCATGTGACCAGATGAACAATAGATGTCATGTGACTAGATGAACAATAGATGTCATGTGACCAGATGAACAATAGATGTCATGTGACTAGATGAACAATAGATGTCATGTGAATAGGTGAACAATAGAGGTCATGTGACCAGATGATCAATAGATGTCATGTGACGAGATGAACAATAGATGTCATGTGACGAGATGAACAATAGATGTCATGTGACTAGATGAACAATAGATGTCATGTGAACAGGTGAACAATAGATGTCATGTGACCAGATGAACAATAGATGTCATGTGACCAGATGAACAATAGACGTCATGTGACCAGATGAACAATAGATGTCATGTGAACAGATGAACAATAGATGTCATGTGACCAGATGAACAATAGATGTCATGTGACCAGATGAACAATAGATGTCATGTGACCAGATGAACAATAGATGATGTGACCAGATGAACAATAGATGTCATGTGACCAGATGAACAATAGATGTCATGTGACCAGATGAACAATAGATGTCATGTGACCAGATGAACAATAGATGTCATGTGACCAGATGAACAATAGATGTCATGTGACCAGATGAACAATAGATGTCATGTGACTAGATGAACAATAGATGTCATGTGACTAGATGAACAATAGATGTCATGTGACCAGATGAACAATAGATGTCATGTGACCAGATGAACAATAGATGTCATGTGACCAGATGAACAATAGATGTCATGTGACCAGATGAACAATAGATGTCATGTGACCAGATGAACAATAGATGTCATGTGACCAGATGAACAATAGATGTCATGTGACCAGATGAACAATAGATGTCATGTGACCAGATGAACAATAGATGTCATGTGACCAGATGAACAATAGATGTCATGTGACCAGATGAACAATAGATGTCATGTGACGAGATGAACAATAGATGTCATGTGACTAGATGAACAATAGATGTCATGTGAACAGGTGAACAATAGAGGTCATGTGAACAGGTGAACAATAGATGTCATGTGACCAGATGAACAATAGATGTCATGTGACCAGATGAACAATAGATGTCATGTGACCAGATGAACAATAGATGTCATGTGACCAGATGAACAATAGATGTCATGTGAGATGAACAATAGATGTCATGTGACCAGATGAACAATAGATGTCATGTGACCAGATGAACAATAGATGTCATGTGACCAGATGAACAATAGATGTCATGTGACCAGATGAACAATAAGTGTCATGTGACCAGATGAACAATAGATGTCATGTGACCAGATGAACAATAGATGTCATGTGACCAGATGAACAATAGATGTCATGTGACCAGATGAACAATAGATGTCATGTGACCAGATGAACAATAGATGTCATGTGACCAGATGAACAATAGATGTCATGTGACCAGATGAACAATAGATGTCATGTGACCAGATGAACAATAGATGTCATGTGACCAGATGAACAATAGATGTCATGTGACCAGATGAACAATAGATGTCATGTGACCAGATGAACAATAGATGTCATGTGACCAGATGAACAATAGATGTCATGTGACCAGATGAACAATAGATGTCATGTGACCAGATGAACAATAGATGTCATGTGACCAGATGAACAATAGATGTCATGTGACCAGATGAACAATAGATGTCATGTGACCAGATGAACAATAGATGTCATGACCAGATGAACAATAGATGTCATGTGACCAGATGAACAATAGATGTCATGTGACCAGATGAACAATAGATGTCATGTGACCAGATGAACAATAGATGTCATGTGACCAGATGAACAATAGATGTCATGTGACCAGATGAACAATAGATGTCATGTGACCAGATGAACAATAGATGTCATGTGACCAGATGAACAATAGATGTCATGTGACCAGATGAACAATAGATGTCATGTGACCAGATGAACAATAGATGTCATGGGACCAGATGAACAATAGATGTCATGTGACCAGATGAACAATAGATGTCATGTGACCAGATGAACAATAGATGTCATGTGACCAGATGAACAATAGATGTCATGTGACCAGATGAACAATAGATGTCATGTGACCAGATGAACAATAGATGTCATGTGACCAGATGAACAATAGATGTCATGTGACCAGATGAACAATAGATGTCATGTGACCAGATGAACAATAGATGTCATGTGACCAGATGAACAATAGATGTCATGTGACCAGATGAACAATAGATGTCATGTGACCAGATGAACAATAGATGTCATGTGACCAGATGAACAATAGATGTCATGTGACCAGATGAACAATAGATGTCATGTGACCAGATGAACAATAGATGTCATGTGACCAGATGAACAATAGATGTCATGTGACCAGATGAACAATAGATGTCATGTGACCAGATGAACAATAGATGTCATGTGACCAGATGAACAATAGATGTCATGTGACCAGATGAACAATAGATGTCATGTGACCAGATGAACAATAGATGTCATGTGACCAGATGAACAATAGATGTCATGTGACCAGATGAACAATAGATGTCATGTGACCAGATGAACAATAGATGTCATGTGACCAGATGAACAATAGATGTCATGTGACCAGATGAACAATAGATGTCATGTGACCAGATGAACAATAGATGTCATGTGACCAGATGAACAATAGATGTCATGTGACCAGATGAACAATAGATGTCATGTGACCAGATGAACAATAGATGTCATGTGACCAGATGAACAATAGATGTCATGTGACCAGATGAACAATAGATGTCATGTGACCAGATGAACAATAGATGTCATGTGACCAGATGAACAATAGATGTCATGTGACCAGATGAACAATAGATGTCATGTGACCAGATGAACAATAGATGTCATGTGACCAGATGAACAATAGATGTCATGTGAACAGGTGAACAATAGATGTCATGTGACCAGATGAACAATAGATGTCATGTGACCAGATGAACAATAGATGTCATGTGACCAGATGAACAATAGATGTCATGTGACCAGATGAACAATAGATGTCATGTGAACAGATGAACAATAGATGTCATGTGACCAGATGAACAATAGATGTCATGTGACCAGATGAACAATAGATGTCATGTGACCAGATGAACAATAGATGTCATGTGACCAGATGAACAATAGATGTCATGTGACCAGATGAACAATAGATGTCATGTGACCAGATGAACAATAGATGTCATGTGACCAGATGAACAATAGATGTCATGTGACCAGATGAACAATAGATGTCATGTGACCAGATGAACAATAGATGTCATGTGACCAGATGAACAATAGATGTCATGTGACCAGATGAACAATAGATGTCATGTGACCAGATGAACAATAGATGTCATGTGACCAGATGAACAATAGATGTCATGTGACCAGATGAACAATAGATGTCATGTGACCAGATGAACAATAGATGTCATGTGACCAGATGAACAATAGATGTCATGTGACCAGATGAACAATAGATGTCATGTGAACAGATGAACAATAGATGTCATGTGACCAGATGAACAATAGATGTCATGTGACCAGATGAACAATAGATGTCATGTGACCAGATGAACAATAGATGTCATGTGACCAGATGAACAATAGATGTCATGTGACCAGATGAACAATAGATGTCATGTGACCAGATGAACAATAGATGTCATGTGACCAGATGAACAATAGATGTCATGTGACCAGATGAACAATAGATGTCATGTGACCAGATGAACAATAGATGTCATGTGACCAGATGAACAATAGATGTCATGTGACCAGATGAACAATAGATGTCATGTGACCAGATGAACAATAGATGTCATGTGACCAGATGAACAATAGATGTCATGTGACCAGATGAACAATAGATGTCATGTGACCAGATGAACAATAGATGTCATGTGACCAGATGAACAATAGATGTCATGTGACCAGATGAACAATAGATGTCATGTGACCAGATGAACAATAGATGTCATGTGACCAGATGAACAATAGATGTCATGTGACCAGATGAACAATAGATGTCATGTGACCAGATGAACAATAGATGTCATGTGACCAGATGAACAATAGATGTCATGTGACCAGATGAACAATAGATGTCATGTGACCAGATGAACAATAGATGTCATGTGACCAGATGAACAATAGATGTCATGTGACCAGATGAACAATAGATGTCATGTGACCAGATGAACAATAGATGTCATGTGACCAGATGAACAATAGATGTCATGTGACCAGATGAACAATAGATGTCATGTGACCAGATGAACAATAGATGTCATGTGACCAGATGAACAATAGATGTCATGTGACCAGATGAACAATAGATGTCATGTGACCAGATGAACAATAGATGTCATGTGACCAGATGAACAATAGATGTCATGTGACCAGATGAACAATAGATGTCATGTGACCAGATGAACAATAGATGTCATGTGACCAGATGAACAATAGATGTCATGTGACCAGATGAACAATAGATGTCATGTGACCAGATGAACAATAGATGTCATGTGACCAGATGAACAATAGATGTCATGTGACCAGATGAACAATAGATGTCATGTGACCAGATGAACAATAGATGTCATGTGACCAGATGAACAATAGATGTCATGTGACCAGATGAACAATAGATGTCATGTGACCAGATGAACAATAGATGTCATGACCAGATGAACAATAGATGTCATGTGACAGATGAACAATAGATGTCATGTGACCAGATGAACAATAGATGTCATGTGACCAGATGAACAATAGATGTCATGTGACCAGATGAACAATAGATGTCATGTGACCAGATGAACAATAGATGTCATGTGACCAGATGAACAATAGATGTCATGTGACGATGAACAATAGATGTCATGTGACCAGATGAACAATAGATGTCATGTGACCAGATGAACAATAGATGTCATGTGACCAGATGAACAATAGATGTCATGTGACCAGATGAACAATAGATGTCATGTGACCAGGTGAACAATAGATGTCATGTGACCAGATGAACAATAGATGTCATGTGACCAGATGAACAATAGATGTCATGTGACCAGATGAACAATAGATGTCATGTGACGATGAACAATAGATGTCGTGACCAGATGAACAGTAGATGTCATGTGACCAGATGAACAATAGATGTCATGTGACCAGATGAACAATAGAGGTCATGTGACCAGATGAACAATAGAGTCATGTGACCAGATGAACAATAGATGTCATGAGACCAGATGAACAATAGATGTCATGTGACAGGTGAACAGATGTCATGTGACCAGATGAACAATAGATGTCATGTGACGATGAACAATAGATGTCATGTGATAGACCAGATGAACAATAGATGTCATGTGACCAGATGAACAATAGATGTCATGTGACCAGATGAACAATAGATGTCATGTGACCAGATGAACAATAGATGTCATGTGACCAGATGAACAATAGATGTCGTGACCAGATGAACAATAGATGTCATGTGACCAGATGATCAATAGATGTCATGTGACCAGATGAACAATAGATGAACAATAGATGTCATGACCAGATGAACAATAGATGTCATGTGACCAGATGAACAATAGATGTCATGTGAACAATAGATGTTAGATGTCATGTGACTCAGGTGGACAATAGATGTCATGTGACCAGATGAACAATAGATGTCATGTGACCAGATGAACAATAGATGTCATGTGACCAGATGAACAATAGATGTCATGTGACCAGATGAACAATAGATGTCATGTGAACAGGTGAACAATAGATGTCATGTGACCAGATGAACAATAGATGTCATGTGACTCGATGAACAATAGATGTCATGTGACCACAATAGATGTCACACAGATGAACAATATGTGACCAGATGAACAATAGATGTCATGTGACCAGATGAACAATAGATGTCATGTGAACAGGTGAACTAGATGTCATGTGAACAGATGTGAACAATAGATGTCATGTGACCAGATGAACAATAGATGTCATGTGACCAGATGAACAATAGATGTCATGTGACCAGATGAACAATAGATGTCATGTGACCAGATGGACAATAGATGTCATGTGACCAGATGAACAATAGATGTCATGTGACGAGATGAACAATAGATGTCATGTGAACAGGTGAACAATAGAGGTCATGTGACCAGATGAACAATAGATGTCATGTGACCAGATGAACAATAGATGTCATGTGACCAGATGAACAATAGATGTCATGTGACCAGATGAACAATAGATGTCATGTGACCAGGTGAACAATAGATGTCATGTGACCAGATGAACAATAGATGTCATGTGACCAGATGAACAATAGATGTCATGTGACCAGATGAACAATAGATGTCATGTGACCAGATGAACAATAGATGTCATGACCAGATGAACAATAGATGTCATGTGACCAGATGAACAATAGATGTCATGTGACCAGATGAACAATAGATGTCATGTGACCAGATGAACAATAGATGTCATGTGACCAGATGAACAATAGATGTCATGTGACCAGATGAACAATAGATGTCATGTGACCAGATGAACAATAGATGTCATGTGACCAGATGAACAATAGATGTCATGTGACCAGATGAACAATAGATGTCATGTGACCAGATGAACAATAGATGTCATGTGACCAGATGAACAATAGATGTCATGTGACCAGATGAACAATAGATGTCATGTGACCAGGTGAACAATAGATGTCATGTGACCAGATGAACAATAGATGTCATGTGACCAGATGAACAATAGATGTCATGTGACCAGATGAACAATAGATGTCATGTGACCAGGTGAACAATAGATGTCATGTGACCAGATGAACAATAGATGTCATGTGAACAGAGGTGAACAATAGATGTCATGTGACCAGGTGAACAATAGATGTCATGTGACCAGATGAACAATAGATGTCATGTGACCAGATGAACAATAGATGTCATGTGACCAGGTGAACAATAGATGTCATGTGACCAGATGAACAATAGATGTCATGTGAGATGAACAATAGATGTCATGTGACCAGATGAACAATAGATGTCATGTGACCAGATGAACAATAGATGTCATGTGACCAGATGAACAATAGATGTCATGTGAACAGATGAACAATAGATGTCATGTGACCTGATGAACAATAGATGTCATGTGACTAGATGAACAATAGATGTCATGTGAACAGATGAACAATAGATGTCATGTGACCAGATGAACAATAGATGTCATGTGACCAGATGAACAATAGATGTCATGTGACTAGATGGACAATAGATGTCATGTGACCAGGTGAACAATAGATGTCATGAGACCAGATGAACAATATATGTCATGTGACCAGATGAACAAGAGATGTCATGTGACCAGATGAACAATAGATGTCATGTGACCAGATGAACAATAGATGTCATGTGACCAGATGAACAATAGATGTCATGTGACCAGATAAACAATAGATGTCATGTGACCAGATGAACAATAGATGTCATGTGACCAGATGAACAATAGATGTCATGTGACCAGATGAACAATAGAGTCATGTGACCAGATGAACAATAGATGTCATGTGACCAGATGAACAATAGATGTCATGTGACCAGATGAACAATAGAGGTCATGTGACTAGATGAACAATAGATGTCATGTGACCAGATGAACAATAGATGTCATGTGACCAGATGAACAATAGATGTCATGTGACCAGATGAACAATAGATGTCATGTGACCAGATGAACAATAGATGTCATGACCAGATGAACAATAGATGTCATGTGACCAGATGAACAATAGATGTCATGTGACCAGATGAACAATAGATGTCATGTGACCTGATGAACAATATATGTCATGTGACTAGATGAACAATAGATGTCATGTGAACAGGTGAACAATAGATGTCATGTGACCAGATGAACAATAGATGTCATGTGACCAGATGAACAATAGATGTCATGTGACCAGATGAACATTAGATGTCATGTGACCAGATGAACAATAGATGTCATGTGACCAGATGAACAATAGATGTCATGTGACCAGATGAACAATAGAGGTCATGTGACTAGATGAACAATAGATGTCATGTGACCAGATGAACAATAGATGTCATGTGACCAGATGAACAATAGATGTCATGTGACCTGATGAACAATATATGTCATGTGACTAGATGAACAATAGATGTCATGTGAACAGGTGAACAACATTAGTACGTGGGCCACACAGGTGGACTACATTAGTGCGTGGGCCACACAGGTGGACTACATTAGATGTCACACAGGTGGACTACATTAGATGCGTGGGCCACACAGGTGGACTACATTAGTCAGTGGGCCACACAGGTGGACTACATTAGATGCATGGGCCACACAGGTGGACTACATTAGATGCGTACACAGGTGGACTACATTAGTATGTACACACAGGTGGACTACATTAGTCATGGGCCACACAGGTGGACTACATTAGTCGTGGGCCACACAGGTGGACTACATTAGTACGTGGGCCACACAGGTGGACTACATTAGTCGTGGGCCACACAGGTGGACTACATTAGTCGTGGGCCACACAGGTGGACTACATTAGTACGTGGGCCACACAGGTGGACTACATTAGTACGTGGGCCACACAGGTGGACTACATTAACGATGGGCCACACAGGTGGACTACATTAGTCGTGGGCCACACAGGTGGACTACATTAGTAATGGGCCACACAGGTGGACTACATTAGTACGTGGGCCACACAGGTGGACTACATTAGTACGTGGGCCACACAGGTGGACTACATTGGTCGTGGGCCACACAGGTGGACTACATTAGTACGTGGGCCACAGGTGGACTACATTATGCGTGGGCCACACAGGTGGACTACATTAGTAATGGGCCACACAGGTGGACTACATTAGTAAGTGGCCACAGGTGGACTACATTAGTAAAGTGGGCCACACAGGTGGACTACATTAGTAAGTGGGCCACACAGGTGGACTACATTAGATACGTGGGCCACACAGGTGGACTACATTAGTACGTGGGCCACACAGGTGGACTACATTAGTCGTGGGCCACACAGGTGGACTACATTAGTACGTGGGCCACACAGGTGGACTACATGTGATGTGCCACACAGGTGGACTACATTAGCGTGGGCCAGGTGGACTACATTAGTCGTGGGCCACACAGGTGGACTACATTAGTACGTGGGCCACACAGGTGGACTACATTAGTGCGTGGGCCACAGGTGGACTACATTAGTACGTGGGCCACACAGGTGGACTACATTAGTGCGTACATTCAGGTGGCCACTACATTAGATGTCGTGGCCACACAGGTGGACTACATTAGTAATGGGCCACACAGGTGGACTACATTAGCATGCGTGGGCCACACAGGTGGACTACATTAGTACGTGGCCACACAGGTGGACTACATGTGGGCCACACAGGTGGACTACATTAACGTGGGCCACACAGGTGGACTACATTAGTAAGTGCCACACAGGTGGACTACATTAGTACGTGGGCCACACAGGTGGACTACATTGATACGTGTACACAGGTGGACTACATTAGTAAGTGGCCACACAGGTGGACTACATTAGTCGTGGCCACACAGGTGGACTACATTAGTCGTGGGCCACACAGGTGGACTACATAGTCACGTGCCACAGGTGGACTACATTAGTACGTGGGCCACAGGTGGACTACATTAGTAATGGGCCACACAGGTGACCACATTAGATGATGTGGCCACACAGGTGGACTACTTTAGTACGTGGGCCACCCAAGTGAACTACATTAGTGCGTGGGCCACACAGGTGGACTACATTAGTGCGTGGGCCACACAGGTGGACTACATTAGTGGGCCACACAGGTGAATTAGACGTGGGCCACACAGGTGGACTACATTAGTACGTGGGCCACACAGGTGGTCTACACTAGTAGGTGTGCCACATAGGTGGTCTACATTAGTATGCGTGGGCCACACAGGTGGACTACATTAGTACGTGGGCCACACAGGTGGACTACATTAGTCGTGGGCCACACAGGTGGACTACATTAGTACGTGGGCCACACAGGTGGACTACATTAGTACGTGGGCCACACAGGTGGACTACATTAGTAAGTGGGCCACACAGGTGGACTACATTAGTACGTGGGCCACAGGTGGACTACATTAGTACGTGGGCCACACAGGTGGACTACATTAGTACGTGGGCCACACAGGTGGACTACATTAGTACGTGGGCCACACAGGTGGACTACATTAGTACGTGGGCTACACAGGTGGACTACATTAGTACGTGGGCCACACAGGTGGACTACATTAGTAAGTGGGCCACACAGGTGGACTACATTAGTACGTGGGCCACACAGGTGGACTACATTAGTACGTGGGCCACACAGGTGGACTACATTAGTACGTGGGCCACACAGGTGGACTACATTAGTACGTGGGCCACACAGGTGGACTACATTAGTACGTGGGCCACACAGGTGGACTACATTAGTACGTGGGCCACACAGGTGGACTACATTAGTAAGTGGGCCACACAGGTGGACTACATTAGTACGTGGGCCACACAGGTGGACTACATTAGTGCGTGGGCCACACAGGTGGACTACATTAGTACGTGGGCCACACAGGTGGACTACATTAGTACGTGGGCCACACAGGTGGACTACATTAGTACGTGGGCCACACAGGTGGACTACATTAGTACGTGGCCACACAGGTGGACTACATTAGTACGTGGGCCACACAGGTGGACTACATTAGTACGTGGGCCACACAGGTGGACTACATTAGTACGTGGGCCACACAGGTGGACTACATTAGTACCATTAGCCCAACTCTTCATCAGTGCGTCTCTGCTGTCCCTCCAGACCCTGGGGGGCGTGTCCTGTGTTCTCCTGGTGCCCGTTGGCTGGATTTGTCACCGCAGTGTGAACCAGTTATTTTTGAATAGCTTGACATTCAGACAGTAACAGACGCACCGCGTGGCCGGGCCAGCGTCTAATGGTAAAGTGATGTCACCGGGCTCCGGGGTGGGGGGGGGGGGGCGGGCGTCTGGTCCCCAACAATCTGTTCTTTCATCACCGTCGCATGAGCCCGTCTCGTACGACGCTTCCAGAGTCGTGAGCGGCTCAGAGGGCACATAGAGGCCTGATGTACAGTGAGCAGGGACATTCCTATACGTCTTCATACAAAGCCCCCACATTAGGCACGGGGGGGGGGGGGGCATGGATTCAATGATTTATCCATCGAAACCCGATGACACATTTTAACAATGACGGCCAAAAGCATTCACTATATAAAAGATATTCACACGGGGCTTTCCAACCCATCGCATGACGAGAAGGAAGACCGCCCTTATCACCAGGGGCGCCTGTCCAGACCTGTTCCCACCACCAGGGGCGCCTGTCCAGACCTGTTCCCACCACCAGGGGGCGCCTGTCCAGACCTGTTCCCACCACCAGGGGCGCCTGTCCAGACCTGTTCCCACCACCAGGGGCGCCTGTCCAGACCTGTTCCCACCACCAGGGGCGCCTGTCCAGACCTGTTCCCACCACCAGGGGGCGCCTGGCCAGACCTGTTCCCACCACCAGGGGCGCCTGTCCAGACCTGTTCCCACCACCAGGGGGCGCCTGTCCAGACCTGTTCCCACCACCAGGGGGCGCCTGGCCAGACCTGTTCCCACCACCAGGGGGCGCCTGGCCAGACCTGTTCCCACCACCAGGGGCGCCTGTCCAGACCTGTTCCCACCACCAGGGGCGCCTGTCCAGACCTGTTCCCACCACCAGGGGCGCCTGTCCAGACCTGTTCCCACCACCAGGGCGCCTGTCCAGACCTGTTCCCACCACCAGGGCGCCTGTCCAGACCTGTTCCCACCACCAGGGCCTGGCCAGACCTGTTCCCACCACCAGGGCCTGTCCAGACCTGTTCCCCACCACCAGGCGCCTGTCAGACCTGTTCCCACCACCAGGGGGCGCCTGGCCAGACCTGTTCCCACCACCAGGGCGCCTGTCCAGACCTGTTCCCACCACCAGGGGCGCCTGTCCAGACCTGTTCCCACCACCAGGGGGCGCCTGGCCAGACCTGTTCCCACCACCAGGCGCCTGTCCAGACCTGTTCCCACCACCAGGGCGCCTGTCCAGACCTGTTCCCACCACCAGGGCGCCTGTCCAGACCTGTTCCCACCACCAGGCGCCTGTCCAGACCTGTTCCACCACCAGGGCGCCTGTCCAGACCTGTTCCCACCACCAGGGGCGCCTGTCCAGACCTGTTCCCACCACCAGGGGCGCCTGTCCAGACCTGTTCCCACCACCAGGGGGCGCCTGGCCAGACCTGTACCACCAGGGGCGCCTGTCCAGACCTGTTCCCACCACCAGGGGGCGCCTGGCCAGACCTGTTCCCACCACCAGGGGCGCCTGTCCAGACCTGTTCCCACCACCAGGGGCGCCTGTCCAGACCTGTTCCCACCACCAGGGGCGCCTGTCCAGACCTGTCAGTCCCGTGTCTGCTCGGCGGTTGGTGGCCGGGTTGCAGTTAAAATACGACGATGCATTCCCGACCTCGTCCGCCCTCTGGCCGGATCCACTGGGGGAACTGGGATCCACTGGGAGAACTGGAATCCACTGGGATCCACTAGGGGAACTGGGATCCACTGGGGAAACTGGGAGAACACCAAAACCACAAAAGCCCTATAAAAAGAATAACGATATAAATGTGTT
The DNA here is from genome assembly GCF_029220125.1 of Pseudoliparis swirei. Lineage (NCBI taxonomy): Eukaryota > Metazoa > Chordata > Actinopteri > Perciformes > Liparidae > Pseudoliparis > Pseudoliparis swirei. The sequence continues at coordinate 773,231 of NC_079393.1, read as the reverse complement.
TTGCTCGGTGAAATGTAACTAAACCATATTTAATACGTTATAGGAACGTTAATAATAAACGTCCCGTCACGTCATCGGAATAATGGAGAATCCACTTCAGTGAGAACAATGACTTCAGTGATCATAGATCCCCATTGGAGGCTCCATGGACTGCAGACAGCTCCACTAACAGGGGGACCTGTCTGTCTGTCTGTCTGCTTCTTTCGTCTCCAAAGACCGCCCGGTAGCTCCTCCCCCTTTACGTATGACCTTCCCTTAAGAGCGCCGGCAGCCTTTTGACCCTGAGCAGGAACACGTTGACCTCTTGAAGTGACTCCAGGAAGGGAAGACGAGAATGATTTATGAATTATTAAACCAGAACATTCACTTTAACAAACTCAACGCGAATCAGTACCGAGACCTTTATATTGTTTTTATGTGATCGTTATAATTAATGTTGAGTTTCATTTCTATGGGATGTTTTCTTGGTGATATAAATGTAAATAAAACAACTGACTGGAGGTCGTCTCGTTCTCCGGGATGTTCATGAAGTTCAGATCCAGATGTCTGACAGACGATTTTAGAAATCTGTGCACTTGTTCCTCAGAGATCGTTCCACATTCTTCCCAAACATGCGGCTCCTGTTCTTTTCTTGTTTTTGTTCGTTTCATCCTCCAGATGCAGCGAGGCGACCCAGCATGCACCGGGAGAGTCGGAGCGTCTGCACCCACCAGACCTGTGAGAAATAAAGTTTCATTCAAATTTGATTACCAGGAAACCAATTTTTTTTAAATGCACACCAAAACAATGCAGCTGTTGTGGGCGGAGCCAGAACAACCAGCGGAGAGCAGACCGTGGCGCTCGTAGCTCGTAGCTAGCTTAACCATGGTTATAATGGCTCATGTATTATTCGTTGTCTACTTTCCTGAATGCAAGGTGACGGACTGACCTGAGGTGTTCAGGGGCACCGCCCCCCACCAGTCCTCTGGGATGGATTCTGGTTCTTCACTTCCTCATTCCAGGGAGCATTTCCATTGGCTGGAATATGTTTTTAATTCTTCTCGGTGTCCCGAACGTTTGTTTCTTCTTTTTCTCAAAAATTCTTCCGCATTCACAATCTGACTGAAGTTTTCGACCCCAGAGCCAAAATTCTTTCTGTAATTCCCTAAAAAGAACTCCCCGCATGGCGCGTCTCGGCCCGCAGCTCGTTGTCACGGAGACGACCAGCGGACTGAAGATGGACGACATGCGTCTTCAGCTTTACTGCTGCTCTGTGATTGGAGCATCCTCAACATGTTCGTGTGTTTGGTGGCGGGTCGTTGTGACCGACAACATGACGCTGACCGCTGCAGGAACACAAACAACCGCGGAATGTGTTTCTGGGAGGAGCCAACCGTTCCAGATGCTCCTTCATTGATACTCAACAGCAGACGTGTGCTAAGCTACGCTGTGTGCTAAGCTACAACGCATGCTAAGCTACGCCGTGTGCTAAGCTACGTTGTGTGCTAGGCTACGCCGCGTGGTGCTAGCAGCCGGTCGGCGGAGACGACCGCCGGCTGTGTTCATTAGCATAGTTCACGCTTTTGGGTTGTTCTGAGGCATCGTACGAGCCACATGTGATACATGCATGACCTCTCTGTGTCCACTGGGTGGCGCTGCTGTGCGTCCAGAGCACAGCTACCTCCATCAGGTGGTGGAGGTTCTGCTCGGTCCACCGGATCGTAGATGAATGACCATGAAGACGACGGGCCGGAGGTCACGTCGGCGACGAGGGGAAAACAATGGAAACACGTCAGAGCGAGCGAAGCTACGTCGCTATGCTACGTCGTTATGCTACGTCGCTATTCTACATCGCTATGCTACGTCATTATGCTACGTCGCTATTCTACGTCGCTATGCTACGTCGTTATGCTACGTCGCTATTCTATGTCGCTATGCTACGTCGCTATTCTATGTTGCTATGCTACGTCGCTATTCTACGTCGCTATGCTACGTCGCTATTCTATGTTGCTATGCTACATCGTTATGCTACGTCGCTATTCTACGTCGCTATGCTACATCGTTATGCTACATCGTTATGCTACGTCGCTATTCTACGTCGCTATGCTACGTCGTTATGAGGAGCTATGAGCAGCGCAACACCGTTTATGGACATTTAAATCTCGTGAACGCACAACAACCCAACGCAGCGGTGGCCGAGGCGGTGCCGCAGACCAGAGACTCATGTGGACTCATGTGGACTCATGTGGACTCTGGACTGGTTGACGGCGTGGGACGAACAGGTGACACACATGTGAGAGCTGAGCGACCCTCGGGGCGCCGGGCTTCAGTTAGAAACGTTGCAGGAGAACATCAACACGACCAGTTATCCCTAGGGGTTACAACAGGTACTGCATGTGGAGCTGATGGAGGTGTGAACACATGGAGCTGCTTCCTGATGCAGAATGAGGGTAAACACTGGAGTCAGAGGAGAAGGACCGCCTCCTCTGTAGGGGGGGGCAGCCTTAAGGACTCACAGTAAGGCCTCTGATCTGAAGCCCTCCCACGGCGACCTCTGACCTCCAGGAGCGATGGGATGAACCACCGCTGCCATGACAACGGTTCACCTTCACAGCAGCAACGCAGTCCCAAAGGTCACCAGCAGGACAGCGTGTTCAGCATCAATGAGCCTCCAGTCAAAGGTCAAAGGTCAAAGAGGCATTCTACAAACAGCCAAACCCTACGGAGACACGCCCCCATGCAATAGGTAATCCTACCCTGAAGGGGACCCTCTACAGTACAGCAGCTTTGTTAAAGCCTTTGAGCAAGGCATGGAGCAGAAGGCAGGAAGAGAAGGTTGTTTATATTATCTGGAACACAAGAGGACCACCGTGAGGACTGCTGCCAGAGCTCCTCCAGAGCTCCTCCAGACCTCCTCTAGACCTCCTGTAGACCTCTAGTAGACCTCCTGTAGACCTCCTGTAGACCTCCAGTAGACCTCCTGTAGACCTCTAGTAGACCTCCTGTAGACCTCTAGTAGACCTCTAGAAGGGGCTCCACTGGGGGAGGGGGCTCCACTTGGGAAGGGGCTCCACTGGGGGAGGGGCTCCACTGGGGGAAGGGGCTCCACTTGGGAAGGGGCTTCACTGGGGGAGGGGCTCCACTGGGGGAAGGGGCTCCACTTGGGAAGGGGCTCCACTGAGGGGGCCATGATGCCATCACCCACACACACCCATGAGAAGACGTGTCAGCGTGTGATTGGCCGTGTGGTGGTCACATGGTGAACCTGAAGAACATCACCAGACCACGAGCTGTCAGCTACCTTTATTTCAGAACCTCCACCTCCTCCTCCTCCTCCTCCTCATTAAAAAAAAGACAAAAATCAGACAAAATGTAAACCATGTGATATTCTGTTGTGGTGACTTCATGAGGGCTCATGACACGTTGGTTAGACGTGATAATGATCATATATGATCACTAGAGGTTCACACGTCATAATGATCATATATGATCACTAGTGGTTCACACGTCATGATATAATGATCATATATGATCACTGGGAGACAAAGTTACACACGTGTTAGAGTAGAGTGGTAAACGCAGTGCTAATATAAAGATAATAAATATATAAATGTATGTACATGAACTGCATAGCACAAAGAGGTGGATGCATAGCGGGTAGCTTACAGTATCATGGGGGGGGGCATGGCCTCTAGATGGCTCTCAGTGAGGAGGCGCAGGGGGAAGGTCACGTCATTTCCTTTAATTGTTCTCCGGTACAATCAATCTGTTTGAAACAATAAACACAGGAGGGGGGGGGGGGGTACCCCTGATAAACAATGACCACATGAGGAACAACAGTTGTCCTCTCCAGCGGCTCTTGTGCTTGTTGTGGATTCCCTTTAGTCTCCATGGTTACTGTTGGGGGGGGTCCAGAAGAGTCAGTCTCCGCTCAGGATGCGCTCGATCTCCTCCAGCCTCCTCAGGGCGGCCGCCCTCTTGTTCTCGATGTCTTTAATCTCCTCGGTGGACTTAGCCGCCGGCGGCGGCTCATCGGCATGGCGACCAACCGGGGCCTCCGATTGGCTCTCGCCTCCGAGGCTCTCCGCGGAGGATTTCCTGGCATTCTTCTCGGCGTCCCGCCCTTCCTCCTCCTCCTCGGCTTCCCCCTCGCCCTCCGCGACCCCGACCTCCGGAGCGAGCGGCCGCCCCGCCGCGCTCATGGCCGCCATCTTACCGCGCACGATGCTCAGGTGGCGGCGCACGTACTCCTCGCCGGGCGCCATGGCCAGCGTCTCCTCCAGGCAGGCGGCGGCGCGCGGCAGGTCGCGCTCCTCGAAGTACACCACGCACAGGTTGTGCTTGCCCTGCACGTTGCCCGGGTCGGCGCGCAGGATGCGCAGGAAGCAGGCCTTGGCGCCGCGCGTGTCCTTGCGGTGGTTCATGAGGAGGTCTCCCTTGAGGATCAGGCCCTTGACGTGGCGCGGGTGGTGCCGCAGCAGCTCGTCCAGCGCCGGCAGCGCCTCCTCCTCGCGGCCGGCCTGCTGCGAGTACAGCAGCGCCAGGTTGAACAGCGCGCTGCGGAAGCCGGCCTGCAGCCCCACGGCGCGCCGCATCCAGCGCTCCGCCGCCGCGCTCTCGCCGGCGTCCATCGCCAGCATGCCCAGGTTGAAGTAGCCGTTGGCGTCCTTGGGCTCCTCCTCCACGTAGGACAGGAAGCGCCGGTTGGCCTCGGGCCAGAACTTCTGCTCCCCTGAGAGAGACGACACGGCGGACCTCGGTCACACATCGGAGACAACACGGGACGAGAGGAGCAAGAAACACGATGTCACTGAGGAGGAGGAGGAGCCAATTACTCAATGACTTACGACCATGTCACGGTTTACCATGTCACGATTTAACATGTCATGATTTACCATGTCATGATTTACCATGATGTCATGATTGACCATGATGTCATGATTTACCATGTCACGGTTTACCATGATGTCACGATTTACCATGTCACGGTTTACCATGATGTCATGATTTACCATGTCACGGTTTACCATGATGTCACAGTTTACCATGATGTCACGGTTTACCATGATGTCACGATTTACCATGTCATGATTTACCATGTCACGGTTTACCATGATGTCACGATTTACCATGTCATGATTTACCATGATGTCATGGTTTACCATGATGTCATGATTTACCATGTCATGATTTACCATGATGTCACGATTTACCATGTCACGGTTTACCATGTCACGATTTACCATGTCATGATTTACCATGATGTCATGGTTTACCATGATGTCATGATTTACCATGATGTAATGATTTACGATGATGTCATGATTTACCATGATTTCTGTCCGTGTGTTTCTTTGTTCTGTCCATGTCTGATTGGGTTGTTTTGCTGTTATGTAATTTTCATTTATTTGTTGTTGTTGTTTTTGTTGTCTGGTAATGTGCAACTTGTAAAAACTTAAAATAAATTGATTGACAGACGGCCCCGCGGGACAGAACCCGTCCCCGGAGTCCCCGGGTTCCTGGCCCCGTGGCGGGGGCCATTCGTAGAAGGAGATGTCGGCGCGGCCCCAGACCCGAGGTGACCTCCGGCTCGGGGCCCGACGACGTGCCGCCGCACCGCGAGGCTCACCGGACTCCTGCATGAGCAGCGCCGAGTTGAACAGGGCCAGCTTGTGGCGCGGGTTCAGCTCCAGGGCCCGGTTGAAATGGCGCAGGGCCCCCGGCGGGTCCTTCATCTCGATGTTGACGATGGCCAGGTTGTACCACAGGTCGGCGTTGGTGCCGTCCAGCTCCAGCGCGCGCAGGTAGGCGTCGCGCGCCTCCGACAGCTTGTTCATCTTCAGGAGCAGCTCCCCTCTGAGGGAGAGGAGAGACGGATGACATCACAGAGCCACGCCCCTCCCGCCCGGAGGGGTCTGAGAGGCCATGACATCATCATCATCCAATCACAGGTTATCAAACCAACCTCCAGACTGGACATATAGGACTTACGCTACAGATGAAAGATTATACATTTTAATAAAAACATGATATAATAATAATAATAATCATTTATATAGCGCTTCTCAAGGGACCCGAAGTCGCTTTACAGTCCAGAGTCCAGTAGTCACACACACAGTCATCCCGGTGGTGGAGCTACATCAGGAGCCACAGCTGCCCTGGGGCAGACTGACGGAAGCGTGGCAGCCAATCAGCGCCTACGGCCCCTCCCCCAATCAGCAACTACGGCCCCTCCCCCACCACCAACACTCATTCACATCCATACGAACCGGGGTGAGGCTGCGGTATATTATACACTTTAATAAATAGATAATATATCTATATTATATATTTAAATAAATACATATTTATACGGATATATGTTTTAATAAATACATTATATATATATTAATACATAATCTGTTTATAGATATTTTAATAAATACATTATATATATATTAATAAATACATATTCTGTATATATATTTTTTAATAAATACATAACAAAATATATATATTTTAATTAATACCTAATATTTATTTATATTATTTTAATAAATATATACATATTATAATATTATATATATTTTAAATACATAATATTTATATATATATTTTAATAAATACATAATAAAATACATACAGGACTGTCTCAGAAAATTAGAATATTGTGATGAAGTTCTTTATTTTCTGTAATGCAATTCAAAAAACAAAAATGTCATGCATTCTGGATTCATTACAAATCAACTGAAATATTGCAAGCCTTTTATTCTTTTAATATTGCTGATTATGGCTTACAGCTTAAGAAAACTCAAATATCCTATCTCTAAATATTAGAATATCATGAAAAAGTATACTAGTAGGGTATTAAACAAATCACTTGAATTGTCTAATTAACTCGAAACACCTGCAAGGGTTTCCTGAGCCTTGACAAACACTCAGCTGTTATAAATCTTTTTTTTTACTTGGTCTGAGGAAATATTAAAATTTTATGAGATAGGATTTTAGAGTTTTCTTAAGCTGTAAGCCATAATCAGCAATATTAAAAGAATAAAAGGCTTGCAATATTTCAGTTGATTTGTAATGAATCCAGAATGCATGACATTTTTGTTTTTTTAATTGCATTACAGAAAATAAAGAACTTTATCACAATATTCTAATTTTCTGAGACAGTCCTGTATATATATGTATATTATTCATTAGAATGCGTTTTAAAAGCTGTAACTGACTCGTATGAACTGCGGTAGTGACGCCTTAAATCCTGGAGTTAATCAAACAAAGATTATCAGTGATAATAAATCCAGCAGCACCTCCCTTTACGTTTCATCTGACGCTCTAATCCAGAGCGACCAACAGTCTCACACCGTGGACACACAGCTGCTGACCTCTGACCCACAGTCACCTGAGTCCAGACACACGACAAAGGAAGTGTCGGTGCAGCGGGGTGAGAGGTCAAATCAAACCAGAAAGAGCGGAAATTGAGGTGAAAGACATCCCAACGGCACTGTGGCAGCTGTGTCTGATTTGGCCTCGGCTGCTGGTGATTGGCAATCACTCAGCAGCCGAGGCCACCCTTATAAAAGCTGCCACTCGAGAGTGGAGAGGGAGGTGAGCAGAGGCACGTGTTGTGCGGTCTGCTCGGTGTCGTGTGAGTGACGAATAAATATGTCTTGGAACGAAACCTCTTGCGGTCTGGCGGATCCTTGGTGCTGGGGGGGGAAACCCACGGGTGGCGGCCTCGGGCATGCTACAGGCACCAAGAGGCACGAGACCCACGAAAGGGAACGGCCATGTGCCGGTTGCCCCGGTGTGAGAGCAGAAGTAGTGAGAGGCTGGGAAGTGGCGCTCCAGGTCTCCGGGGCCATCAGTCTCTTGCCTGCTGATGTAGGCCTGCTTGAAGTCCGGCCTCATGCTGATGGCCTGCCGGTACAGCTGGTCGGCCTCCTCCAGCCTCGACTCGTTGGCCCGGATCAGGTTGGCCAGGTTGATGTAGACGTTCAGGTGGTTCGGCGCCACGCGCGTCGCGTACTTCTTCCCGGGAATGATCTGCCGGGGAGAAGGCATCGGCGTGACCGGCTGGAGGCGGTCTGAATCACGGCAAACACACGTCTCAATGAGGACCATCGACCCAGACGGAGCGCGTCAGTTTACTGAACCACCTCATCCAATCACATCACTTCATTTAGAAAGATTAAACGAAACTTTGAATTCACTTCATTCAGGTGTGAAGTACAATAATTCAAGATGCATCATAACTATTTTTAAAAACTTTCCAAAATGTATTTTTTTTTTTATCCAGTTTTTATTTTACTTGAAATGAGAGTATCATGTATTTATTATTAGAATATGTATTGTTTATAATGTATCTAGTTTAATAAAAATAATAAATACAAATTTTGTATATATATATTAAAAAAGAGATGTCTACATTTAAATATATATATATAAATATATAAGATAGTTTAAATATATGTATATATAGTTTAAATACATTGATATATATCAAATATATTTAAATATATATATTTTAAATACATGGCACTAAATCAAAGAGCAAGTTATTATTGAGATGTTGTGGACTGTGGATCATGTGACCCGCCACCATCAAGTCCGCTGTAGACTAGAACAGTATCTGAATGGAGGAGATCCACCAGGTTGGGTCATGTGACGTGATGACATACCTGTGGCATCAGGGACTTGGCGACCAGGTAGGCATCTTCTGCCTCTCTGGACTTGTTCAGGTTCTTGTAGGTTCTTCCAACATTCATGTGGGCCCCGATGTCATCTGTGTTGAGAAGAGAAAAATAACTTTAACGTTCCACAAGTAAACTTATGGTAAGTATACAGAAATTAAAGCTGTACTTCAAAGGAAAAGGAACTAAAGAAGCAAAATTAATCTTCAGGAAGTGGCGCTGGATGATTAGCAGGAAGCGCTCACGGGGCGAGCGTTTCCTCCGGTTATCTCGGGGAAACACTCTCCGGGTGGCGAGCCGGTGAAAGTCGGCGGTCGTCTCGGTTCACGGGAGGAAAAACGAAACCTGCTCCAACATGAGACGTTTAGGATCGTGAGATCAGACAAAGAACCGGCTTGTTCCACATTTAATACTGAAGACCCACGTCTTTTAGAAATGAGAGATGTGAGAATACTTTTTTTAAATACTTGTCAATTTTTTTTTACATTTCTAGTTTTACAAAAAAAGAAAAAATACTTTCCAGTAATTTTTTTGGGTTAACATTTTTTTATTTGGTTTTCTAAAACTTCAACAACAAAAAATCCAGTAAAAATTTTTTTTTCTCCAGTTGTTCAATATCTAAATACTAAAGAAACGTTTTTTTCTGAATGATGAATGTAATGCCAGTAGACACTCGGGATGTCCAGAGCATCACGTGTCTGCAGCCTCCAGCTGTTCATCAGCTGCTGCTCTCAGGCTCCGGCATCCCCGCGCCTCACCTGGCTGGACCCGAGTGGCCTGGAGGAAGTACTGCAGCGCCTTCAGGTAGTCGTTCTGGTTCTCCAGGGCGTGGCCCACATTGTTCCACAACTTGGCGTTGTTCTTGTTCACCTGAAAAGACGAATTAAAGAAAAGGGTTAATACACGTGGACCAATGGGCTTTACACCACATTTAAATTGTTTTCTTCTTTTCCAGTTAAAAAAAAAAATGTTTAGGTATTTTTTAAACTTTTCCAGTTTTATTTAAAAAACGCTTTTAAAAAATCTACACATTTCCATTTTTTTCTTTCAGTTTCTACAGTTTTTAAAATACTTTTCCAGTTTCTTTTTCCTACTTTTCCAGTCATTTACATTGCCTTTTTTTTTTTTTTTTACAAAACACTTTTCTAGTTTAACTTTTTTTCTTTCTAGTTTTTAAAATAACTTTTTTTTAACTTTTCCAGGTTTTGTTGTTGTTGTACTTTTCCAGTTATTTTTTTTTTAACTTTTCCAGTTTTTTTTGTGTTATACAACAAAACTTTAAAAATAATAATTTTCCAGTTTAAAAGAAATACTATTCCAGTTTAAAAAAAATTACTTTTACATTTTTTTCCTTCTTTTTCCAGTTCTTTCTTATTACTTTTCCATTTTTCTCCTGATCACAACCGGCTGGATCAGCGCAGCAGGAATCCGCCTGAAGGTGCGTCTGCAGCTCACCTTCAGGGCCGAGGTGAACAGAGTGTACTCGGACTCCCAGTCCCAGTTCCTCCGGAAAGTCTTCACGGCGTGCGTGGCCAGCAGCATGCCGATCACCACCCAGGACATCTTCTTCAGGCGCCTGCAGAGGGCGTACGAAGACTCGGATAAAGAGCACGGCCGGGAGCCTCGGCATCAACGCGAGAGCGGCGTCCGGGCGCTCACCCTCTCTGGGACACCATCTTGAACCCGTGGGCGACGAGCACGCAGAAGCCCATGCTGGGCACGTAGAGGACCCGCTCCGCCACCACGAAGCCCACGGGGAAGAAGAGGTTGGACGCAGGGACGAAGGGCAGCACGATGAGGGACAGGGCCTGGAGGAGAAGGACCCAGAACCAAGGCGCTCGTTACAGAGATGTTGCGCAACACACGTTCCACTGCGTCACCGGCACCGGTTCTGTTCACTTGACTCTAAAGGAGATGGCCGTCCTGGAGGCCTCGAGTGGCTTCTAGCTGTTCCACTCCTCTGGCTCTGAGCATTACAACCTTCAGCTGGACAAAAACGGTTCTAAAAAAGAATAAAATGCTGAATCGGTGGTTTAATCAGATACGAGATCCTGGGATATCTGCCATCTCAGCGTGAGAGACGAGCCGGGAACAGACACCGTCTGGAGGTCGGCCGGGTCGCACAGCGGCAGCTCCACCAGAACCAGAACCGCAATCCATCCTCCGTGCATGTGGACGCGTGCTGCTGTGTGTGTGTGGGGCTCTGGCAGAGGGAAGGAGGCGGGGCCTGAGCCGTGACCTCCCTTCAAACGGTCAGAGTCACTGGACAGCCCTCCTCCAGAAGCTCTGTGGACTCGTCTGTCGGGCCCCGCCCCCCCGCCGTCTCTCACCATGAGGACGGTCCTGGCCGAGGCGTGCCGGTGGCGCAGGCCGTGGGCGGCGAGCAGGCCCAGAGCGCCGTAGAACGCCAGCGTGGCCAGGTTGCGGGGGTCCAGGGCCGACTCCACCAGGGGGATGGTGCCCATGGTCCAGTCGCAGCACAGCTCCGAGGGGTTGAGCAGCAGCCAGGCGTTCACCGGCAGCAGGTAGTTGAAGGTCAGCTGCCGGGCGGGGGCGGGGCTTACGGCCGCCGGGTTGTCAAACCTACGAGAGGCAGAGGTCACGAGGTCACGAGGGTCAAAGAAGAACAGAGGGGAGAGAAGCAGACCGACGACCCCACTCGACCCCACCCGACCCCACTCGACCCCACCTGACTCCACCCCACCCCACTCGACCCCACCCGACCCCACTCGACCCCACCTGACTCCACCCCACCCGACCCCACTCGACCCCACCTGACTCCACCCCACCCCACTCGACCCCACTCCACCCCACTCCACCCCACCCGACCCCACCCACCCCACTGACCCCACCCACCCCACTCCACCCCACCCACCCCACCTGACCCACCCCACCCCACCCACCCCACCGACCCCACCCACCCCACCCACCCCACCCGACCCCACTCGACCCCACCCCGCCCCACTCCGCCCCCCCCCACCCCACTCCCCCCCCACCCCACCCCACCTCGACCCACCTGATTCCACCCCACCCCACTCGACCCCACCCGACCCCACCCCACCCCACCCGACCCCACCTCCACCCCACCCCACCCCACTCGACCCACTGACCCCACCCACCCCACCCCACTCGACCCCACCGACCCCACCCGACCCCACCCCACCCCACCCGACTCACCACCCCACCCCACCCCACCCCACCCGACCCCACCCCGCCCCACTCGACCCCACCCCACTCGACTCCACCCGACCCCACTCGACCCCACCCCACTCGACCCCACTCGACTCCACCCGACCCCGCCCCACTCCACCCCACCCCCCCCCACCCCCACCCCACTCGACTCCACCCGACCCCGCCCCACTCGACCCCACCCCGCCCCCCCCCACCCCACCCACACCTCACCCCACCACCCACCCATAGAGGCGGTGCAACACATCTGAAGAACATCGGAAGACACGCAAAACATGTGAACCAGACTCTACATGTGCTGTCAGAAGAACCCCCAGACCCTAACGTAGACCCCCAGACCAGACCCTCACGTAGACCACCAGACCCTAACGTAGACCCCCAGACCAGACCCTAACGTAGACCCTCAGACCCTAACGTAGACCCCCAGACCCTAACGTAGACCCTCAGACCCTAACGTAGACCCCCAGACCCTCACGTAGACCACCAGACCCTAACGTAGACCCCCAGACCCTAACGTAGACCACCAGACCCTAACGTAGACCCCCAGACCCTAACGTAGACCCTCACGTAGACCACCAGACCCTAACGTAGACCCTCAGACCCTAACGTAGACCCCCAGACCCTAACGTAGACCCTCAGACCCTAACGTAGACCCTAACGTAGACCCCCAGACCCTCACGTAGACCACCAGACCCTAACGTAGACCCCCAGACCCTAACGTAGACCCCCAGACCCTCACGTAGACCACCAGACCCTAACGTAGACCCCAGACCCTAACGTAGACCCCAGACCCTCACGTAGACCACCAGACCCAGACCACCAGACCGACCCCCAGACCCTCAGACCCTAACGTAGACCCCCAGACCCTAACGTAGACCCTCAGACCCTAACGTAGACCCCCAGACCCTCACGTAGACCACCAGACCCTAACGTAGACCCCCAGACCCTAACGTAGACCCCCAGACCCTAACGTAGACCCCCAGACCTCACGTAGACCACCAGACCCTAACGTAGACCACCAGACCCTAACGTAGACCCCCAGACCCTAACGTAGACCACCAGACCCTAACGTAGACCCCCAGACCCTAACGTAGACCACCAGACCCTAACGTAGACCCCAGACCCTAACGCAGACCCCCAGACCCTAACGTAGACCCCAGACCACCACCAGACCCTAACGTAGACCACCAGACCCTAACGTAGACCCCCAGACCCTCACGTAGACCCCCAGACCCTAACGTAGACCACCAGACCCTCACGTAGACCACCAGACCCTAACGTAGACCCCCAGACCCTCACGTAGACCACCAGACCCTCACGTAGACCCCCAGACCCTCACGTAGACCACCAGACCCTAACGTAGACCCCCAGACCCTAACGTAGACCCCCAGACCCTCACGTAGACCACCAGACCCTCACGTAGACCACCTGACCCTCACGTAGACCACCAGACCCTCACGTAGACCCCCAGACCCTAACGTAGACCACCAGACCAGACCACCAGACCCAGACCCCCAGACCGACCCCCAGACCCTCACGTAGACCACCAGACCCTAACGAGACCCCAGACCTCACGGACCACCAGACCCTCACGTAGACCACCAGACCCTAACGTAGACCCCCAGACCCTCACGTAGACCAGCTCTCGCATCGTGCGTCTCCAGTCGGGACCTTGGTTGACCTCTAACCCTCCTGAAGCCTCTCCTGAGTGAGCGACAGGAACAACGCGCTCCAACACAATGAAGCCTTTCCTCCCGGCGGACGAGGCTCTCCGTCCACGACAGGCCGGCGCGGTCGACTAGCGGGGGGGGTTACCTGGTGAAGACGGGCAGCTGCGACTGGATGACCTGCACCCTGACGATGACGAGCAGCAGGGTGCTGATGATGAGCACGATGAGCTTCAGCAGCGTCTGCAGGACGGCGTACGGGAAGCCGTCTTTGCCCCGCAGCGCCCGGAGCAGCGTGGTCAGCAGCGCGGGCAAGGTGAACTGGGGGGGGGGTCAGACTTAAAACCAGGTTTCTCCAACACTTGACATGCCACTGGGACAGAGAGCGACTCGGGGTTCGCTCCAGGGTCACGTGTTGGAGGCGGAGCCTTACCCCTTGCGCAACAAACACCTCGTGGACGCAGCAGATGCCGATGACGGTGACGCCTTGCTCCTTGCACAGCGTGGCCGCCGCCACCAGGACCACCGTCAGGGCGATGGGGGCCCAGACTGGAAGAGCAGCAACAAACCATTACGCAAGACATCATAATATCTCATGTGACTTCACCACTCATAAGACACCGACCTAGACTCAATGCGGACGCCAGGAACGTCCGTGACTCCGTCGGCCATCGTTAGTATGAAAGCTAGACGGATGGATTCTGCATTAACCCTGGAAACATGACGACGGAGCTATTTATACCACCCGGTCGCACACTTTGAAACATGTGACTTAATGAGCGGTTCCTGAACGCACCGCGGGCTTCAGTCTCTTCGGTCGAGGCTCATTAAAAGGAAGGAAGGGCACTTTTTCTGCCTTTCAAGTCTTTCAAAAAGATTCGGCCTCTGAGGCGGGGTATGGTAGATCCACGATACGGTATCCAGGAAACCTTTGAGCGATAAGCGGCCGCACAGAGATGCACCAGATAACTCCTCGAGTCCTGTCGAGTCAGTGAGGCCATCGTTCTGAACAAGAGCCCTGATACGTGCTGTTGGACTTCTCTCAGAACCATCAAACCCAGAGCGGGTTGCTCACAGCCTGCTCTCACTATGAGCTCTAGAGAGGCCTGACACAGACGGGGAGCATTACAATGTGATGTCATGGTTTAGAGGCCTTCAGTGTGGATGCTTACCACATGCTGCACAGGGAGAAAGACACTTTAAACAAGGCCTCTAATGCAGCGTGGAGGTTTTTCTCAAGGTGCAATTATAGGAATGAATTCAAACGGGTGCTTTTCTTTTCTCTCACGTCGGTCCGGGTTCCCGAGCCGGAGAACCGCGAAACACGTTCCCGACCGCACGAGAAACAGGTGCGGTCGGTAAAAACAACGACATCAACCTCAAGCAACGGGCTCGAGCTGCCCTGAGCAGTGGGGTGCATTGGCCTTCCAGAACACCAGGATGTTGGGGTGCATTGGCCTTCCAGAACACCAGGATGTTGGGGTGCATTGGCCTTCCAGAACACCAGGATGTTGGGTTCCAGAACAGAACACCAGGATGTTGGGGTGCATTGGCCTTCCAGAACACCAGGATGTTGGGTTCGGGTCCAGACCCCGCGGCTGAGGGACCGGTGGACGACCAGAGACTTACCGATGGAGTGGTCTGCGCTTGTGGATTTGGTGTAGGCCAGGAAAGCAGCCAGGAGGAAGATTGAGGAAAGCAGTTCAGCTCTGCCAACCACACCTGTGACCTGGTGATGAAGAGAGAACAAATCAACACACACACACACACACACACACACACACACACACACACACACACACACACACACACACACACACACACACACACACACACACACACACACACACACACACACACACACACACACACACACACACACACACACACACACACACACACACCCTTTGTTCGCACTAATCATGAAGGGAGCTTCAGTGCATAACTATAAAACAAATGATCCGTTCAGAGGGACAGATTCCAGACGGAGATACCACCGACAGCCGGAAGAGAGAGAGAGAGAGCCTGGACATAGAGAGAGAGAGAGAGAGAGCCTGGACATAGAGAGACAGAGACAGAGAGAGAGAGACTGGACATAGAGAGAGAGAGAGAGAGCCTGGACATAGAGAGAGAGAGAGCCTGGACATAGAGAGAGAGAGAGAGAGCCTGGACATAGAGAGAGAGAGAGACTGGACATAGAGAGAGAGAGAGAGAGAGAGACTGGACATAGAGAGAGAGAGAGACTGGACATAGAGAGAGAGAGCCTGGACATAGAGAGAGAGAGAGAGCCTGGACATAGAGAGAGAGAGACTGGACATAGAGAGAGAGAGAGAGAGAGAGACTGGACATAGAGAGAGAGAGCCTGGACATAGAGAGAGAGAGAGAGAGAGAGAGAGAGCCTGGACATAGAGAGAGAGAGAGCCTGGACATAGAGAGAGAGAGAGCCTGGACATAGAGAGAGAGAGAGAGAGAGACTGGACATAGAGAGAGAGAGAGAGAGCCTGGACATAGAGAGAGAGAGAGAGAGAGAGAGAGAGACTGGACATAGAGAGAGAGAGAGCCTGGACATAGAGAGAGAGAGAGAGAGAGACTGGACATAGAGAGAGAGAGAGAGCCTGGACATAGAGAGAGAGAGAGAGAGAGAGAGACTGGACATAGAGAGAGAGAGAGAGCCTGGACATAGAGAGAGAGAGAGCCTGGACATAGAGAGAGAGAGAGCCTGGACATAGAGAGAGAGAGAGAGAGCCTGGACATAGAGAGAGAGAGAGAGCCTGGACATAGAGAGAGAGAGAGACTGGACATAGAGAGAGAGAGAGACTGGACATAGAGAGAGAGAGCCTGGACATAGAGAGAGAGAGAGCCTGGACATAGAGAGAGAGAGAGCCTGGACATAGAGAGAGAGAGAGCGAGAGAGAGAGCCTGGACATAGAGAGAGAGAGACTGGACATAGAGAGAGAGAGAGAGAGAGACTGGACATAGAGAGAGAGAGAGAGAGAGAGCCTGGACATAGAGAGAGAGAGACTGGACATAGAGAGAGAGAGAGAGAGAGAGAGAGAGACTGGACATAGAGAGAGAGAGCCTGGACATAGAGAGAGAGAGACTGGACATAGAGAGAGAGAGAGCCTGGACATAGAGAGAGAGAGAGAGCCTGGACATAGAGAGAGAGAGAGAGCCTGGACATAGAGAGAGAGAGAGAGAGAGACTGGACATAGAGAGAGAGAGAGACTGGACATAGAGAGAGAGAGAGACTGGACATAGAGAGAGAGAGAGCCTGGACATAGAGAGAGAGAGAGAGAGAGAGAGAGAGAGCCTGGACATAGAGAGAGAGAAAGAGACTGGACATAGAGAGAGAGAGAGCCTGGACATAGAGAGAGAGAGAGAGCCTGGACATAGAGAGAGAGAGAGCCTGGACATAGAGAGAGAGAGAGACTGGACATAGAGAGAGAGAGAGACTGGACATAGAGAGAGAGAGAGAGCCTGGACATAGAGAGAGAGAGACTGGACATAGAGAGAGAGAGAGAGAGAGAGACTGGACATAGAGAGAGAGAGAGAGCCTGGACATAGAGAGAGAGAGAGAGAGAGAGACTGGACATAGAGAGAGAGAGAGAGAGAGAGAGAGCCTGGACATAGAGAGAGAGAGAGACTGGACATAGAGAGAGAGAGAGACTGGACATAGAGAGAGAGAGAGAGAGCCTGGACATAGAGAGAGAGAGACTGGACATAGAGAGAGAGAGAGAGAGAGCCTGGACATAGAGAGAGAGAGAGACTGGACATAGAGAGAGAGAGAGAGAGAGAGACTGGACATAGAGAGAGAGAGAGAGCCTGGACACAGAGAGAGAGAGACTGGACATAGAGAGAGAGAGAGAGACTGGACATAGAGAGAGAGAGAGCCTGGACATAGAGAGAGAGAGAGAGAGAGACTGGACATAGAGAGAGAGAGAGAGCCTGGACATAGAGAGAGAGAGAGACTGGACATAGAGAGAGAGAGAGAGAGAGAGAGAGAGAGACTGGACATAGAGAGAGAGAGAGACTGGACATAGAGAGAGAGAGAGAGAGCCTGGACATAGAGAGAGAGAAAGAGACTGGACATAGAGAGAGAGAGAGCCTGGACATAGAGAGAGAGAGAGAGCCTGGACACAGAGAGAGAGAGACTGGACATAGAGAGACAGAGACTGGACATAGAGAGAGAGAGAGACTGGACATAGAGAGAGACTGGACATAGAGAGAGAGAGAGACTGGACATAGAGAGAGAGAGAGACTGGACATAGAGAGAGAGAGAGCCTGGACATAGAGAGACAGAGCGAGAGAGAGAGAGAGAGACTGGACATAGAGAGAGAGAGAGAGAGACTGGACATGAGAGAGAGAGACTGGACATAGAGAGAGAGAGAGAGAGAGAGAGACTGGACATAGAGAGAGAGAGAGCCTGGACATAGAGAGAGAGAGAGACTGGACATAGAGAGAGAGAGAGCCTGGACATAGAGAGAGAGAGAGAGAGAGAGCCTGGACATAGAGAGAGAGAGAGAGCCTGGACATAGAGAGAGAGAGAGAGAGAGAGACTGGACATAGAGAGAGAGAGAGAGAGACTGGACATAGAGAGAGAGAGAGAGAGCCTGGACATAGAGAGAGAGAGAGAGAGACTGGACATAGAGAGAGAGAGAGAGCCTGGACATAGAGAGAGAGAGAGAGCCTGGACATAGAGAGAGAGAGAGACTGGACATAGAGAGAGAGAGAGACTGGACAGAGAGAGAGAGACTGGACATAGAGAGAGAGAGAGCCTGGACATAGAGAGAGAGAGAGAGAGACTGGACATAGAGAGAGAGAGAGACTGGACATAGAGAGAGAGAGAGAGAGCCTGGACATAGAGAGACAGAGACAGAGAGAGAGAGACTGGACATAGAGAGAGAGAGACTGGACATAGAGAGAGAGAGAGAGCCTGGACATAGAGAGAGAGAGACTGGACATAGAGAGAGAGAGAGAGAGAGAGAGAGAGAGAGAGAGAGAGAGAGAGCCTGGACATAAAGAGAGAGAGAGCCTGGACATAGAGAGAGAGAGAGCCTGGACATAGAGAGAGAGAGAGAGCCTGGACATAGAGAGAGAGAGAGAGAGAGAGCCTGGACATAGAGAGCCTGGACATAAGAGAGAGAGAGCCTGGACAGAGAGAGCGTCTGGACAGGAGCAGAGCCTGGTCGTCTGGTCGTCTGGTCGTCTGGTCGCCTGGTCGTTTGGTCGCCTGGTCGTTTGGTCGCCTGGTCGTCTGGTCGCCTGGTCGCCTGGTCGCCTGGTCGTCTGGTCGTCTGGTCGTCTGGTCGCCTGGTCGCCTGGTCGCCTGGTCGCCTGGTCGTCTGGTCGCCTGGTCGTCTGGTCGTCTGGTCGTCTGGTCGTCTGGTCGCCTGGTCGTCTGGTCGTCTCAACCACCTCGATGGAGCCGATAACGGCCGCAGGGGAAACCAGAGGCCCGGTGATCATCGCCGTAGTAACAGACGAGGGGGGGGGGGGGGGCTAAGGGACTGTTAACGGTAACTTGAGTTGACTTGATCCCGTTAGAAGAGTTAAAAGCACGTAGACGCAGTGCACCACGGGACGCCGTGTCATGGTCAGGCCCAAGGGGCGGGCTCTAACAAAGGGGCGGGATCTAACAAAGGGGCGGGATCTAAGGTGTCAACAACACATTGTGCCAAGATTCAGCTTCTTTCCATAGCGGGAGTGTTTGTGTTCAAGCCGGTGTTGAGGTTGAAGTCCAGCAGAGGACTGATCATTATAATTATAATAGTCGTTTATAAAAACTTAACAATGAATAACCACAAAGAAATAATAATACAATGTAATATGATTGTCTGATATGTTTTCTTCAGTCTTATTATTGCCTAATAGTCTTTTATTGCCATCTTTATGACAGTTGCTTATATCCTGTGAGCCTAAATAAGTTTATTGATTATTTTCAACAAAGGTTAAATGTTATTCTACAAGTTTAATAAAGTGCCTCATGTCTGTTTAAATGCTCCTGGACTTCAGTGAGTGAGGAACACACACACACACTCACAGCCTCAGTGTGGATGGGGTGCACGGCGAACAGCAGCGCGGCCACCAGGCTGGTCGTGCGGTCCAGGAACAGTCGGCACACGCGCAGGAACAGCACGCACACGGCGGCGTGCAGCAGCACGTTGAGCAGGTGGTAGGACGCGGCGCTCAGCTCGCTGAACACGTAGTTCAGGCGGAAGGTGAGCACCGTCAGCGGCCGGTAAGACTTGTGGCTCCGCTCCTGTGGGGGAACAGGACCCATGACTCTGAGCAGCTCGACCAACAGACGGGACCGGCAGTGACGAGCGGCGAGCTTCATGGTGCTGAGGCTCGCACTCCTTGAGTGTCAGATTTAAATATATAAACCCAGAAGGGGCTGATTCAATTGGCTGCTGGTTACTTCATGTCTCATCAGCATTCTTCACGCAGCACACAGGCACACACACTCCGTTTGAAAAGAGAGTTATCTTCTGTCCCGCAGTGTGCAGCACACCTGTCTGTCTGGTCTACCTGTTCATCACGTCCACTTTGACTGAAAGTCCAGTTTTGAGACGTGTTCAGCTCAGATGTTTAATCCTCTTCCATGTTGGCAGTCTGACGTAGAAAAACACAAAAACAAACGGACTGGACTCCCTGGCGCCTCAGCGTAGAAGAAGCAGCAACAAGGACCCGTTGGCTCAGGAGCGCCCCCTGCAGGCCGGCAGAGGACTAGCACCTCACCCTGCGGCTTTATTTACCATCAGCAAACTAAATATGTCCCTTACCAACGTTAAAGTGTAAAGGTTAAAGAGCTTAGCAGACTGTGGAACATCAGGGCAAATAAACATATCTGCAAACATTATATTGGCGACATGCAGAGATACGGCAACCCGCACGGGCCAATCGCATCAACCCAGCTTGTGATGGATTGCGCAATCAGAGGCTTGGCTCGACTCTCGTTTCTTCCTGTTTAAACAGGAAAGAGGCAAATTCAGCGATTTTGACGATATAAATGTTCGAAATTAGTCCTACATAAAGATCGGTGGACAAATATTAATATACATTTGATGTCATCATTATTTGCCTCACCTGCCTCCCCTGCCCGCACGTCCCTGAGTCCCGCTCGAGAGCTTTAGAACCAGTTCTCTAAAGGAAAGAGCGACGCTTCTCATGGCCGGTCTTCTGTTCATGACCTTGTTCTTGCCATGCTAAGAGCACCATATGACTTCCTGCAGTACGACACTGTCCACGTCACGCTGAAGAGGGCGGAGGAGCACCGTCTGTCCCCACACTGCTTCATACAGGGATGGAGCTGAGACACCCGGAGGATCCACAGCATCAACTTGCACGGCTTCATTTACTTCCAGAACAGCGGCAAGTCGTTAACCCTTGATTCCTTGTTCCCTGAAGAAGTCCCCTTTGGAGAACTCTGAAACGTACATTAGTTTTCAGTTTTTGGTTTAACCTCTGGCAGTTTGCCGCTGAGCTTTGTTCCATTTCAGGTTCTTCACTGGACTTCAACTGCTGACATTGCAAAAACAACTGGAACCATCCGGGTGCTCAAGCTTCTTTGTGGACTGAAAAGCACTATAAAAGTCGAAAATTATTATTATATTATTATTATTATATGCAGGGTTTTTCCTGCATAGAGAAAATGTGGGCGTGCGCCTAAGCCGTTTTCCCGAACGCCTATGACAAAATGGCGATGGAAAAAAACAACCTGTGTTCATCAGGTGCACGTCAGCGAATGTGTTCTCAATCGTATGTTTCAAGTCGGCTACAGCCGAACCCTCGTTCTGTTTGGATCAACAGTAATGGCGTTGATAAGCGTGTCTTCTTGTCTTATCAATACTGTGAGGCGAATGGACAGAGCGGCCAGCTGCTGGTCCCTCACCAGCCCGACCTGCACCAACACACCTGGACTATATAGGGATGCACCGATCTGATCGGCGCCGATCCATATCGGCCGATATTCCCATTATCGGTTTTGATCGGCGTTCTCAAAATGGCCGATCAGATGACGTAACATCTGCGAGAAAAACTATCAGACGTTTCAATGGCGGCGCAACGGAGACGATGCGCCCGGCGAGGGCCGCAGAGTGAGAGGTCAGAGGTCAGAGGGGATCCTCACCACCGAGCGGCGTCCCCGTCCCCCGAGTTGAATCTCTGGGTCGACTCAGCCGACTCTCACATGTCTGAGGCTCTGAGCCCCTAGAGATGCTCACGCTAAACACATTCCATCAGGAGCTAAGAGGGTTTTGATAAAGTTAGCGGAAGGATTAAAGTAACAACATCCGGTTTTGCAAAGTTAGCGGAAAGAACCACGTGAAACAACATCCGTTTTTCAAAATAAGATGTCGACAAATCATACACTAACATATCAAAGTAAACAATGAACTGATTTTGTATCTTTAGAGATCGTTTCTGATATTTAGCTTAAATTATGCTAACATTAAAACATTGTTACTGCACCAAGGAAGAGTTTATAAAAATAAGTCAGACTTTTGTATGTTAAACAAAGTCCTGTCTATAGATTTCCCCAAGAGTTCCAGGAAATGAATGATACAGATGTGTTCCATACATATCTGAAATCCCCATCAATAGCAATCAAACTATTTAAATGTATCAATTAGGACATTTTTCAAAGTAAAAGTCCTAAATGTTTAAAGAAATCTGTAATTTCTTTAATGTTTGAGGTGCTTTATATATGTATTTCCTCATAGTCCTCATAGCAATAATGCTACACAATAAATAGAATGCTTCAATCAACACCGTGAACGGTGATCGGTATTATCGGATCGGCAGATACTGATTTCAGTGATCGGTGATCGGCACCAAAATCCTGATCGGTGAATCTCTAATTGTCAATCTATTAGCCGATCTATTTTAGCAAAATGATTTCCTCAAGCATTGCCTCCATTATTTATGGGAAAAAAACAAAAACATAGATGTCTGTTAATTATGGTGACATGGCGATACAGACATTTTTTTGGGGAGCACCGAAGACCCATTTTGACCCAGGAAAAACCCTGATATGTTCTCAACTGTTAGTCACCGGTAGTATATATATATATTGCTGTAAACTAAATGATATGAGTGATACAACCACACAATGTCTGAGTAGCAGCCCTCCCATGGGGGAACCTCTGTTGGCGCTGTTGAATGGTTCATCGATTGCAGCCCCATCACCTCCAGAGTTGCCGGCTTAGTTTTGGCCATTTTGAGAGCAACCTCAGAGGCACGTGAACATGAGGAGGGGGCAAACGAGGAGTTCAGTGACTGAAATCAAACTTAAACTCAGCTCAACGTAAAAGCGTGAGAAAGTAATTGTGATGCAGCACAGAGGTGCATCGTGGACCCGGGTTACCTCGGACATCGGCGTTCCCCAGAAGTCGTTGAGGAAGAGGCTGCGCAGCGGGGTCGAGGGCCGCAGGTCCTTGTTGTCGAGGATCGCCGACACGTCGTCAAACACGAAGCCGCACGCCACGCTGTTCCAGTAGCACGCCACCACCAGTCCAGTCAAAAGTAACATCTCCTTCCATGACACGACAGCCATGGCCGACCAAAGCCGTCATCGATCACTGTGCGAGAGACAAGAGGTCAAGAGGGGTCACCTGGAGGGCAGCGGCTCACCTGATGGGACTCAGACAGCCTCCAGAGGGAAGGATCATGAGAGCTGGAGACCGGTCACAGACAGTCACGGACATTGTGTCTGTGCTGGACTCTTCCTCTGGAGAGTCCTGATCACAATGCTCATGCTGGCTGAACACAGGTGGTGGTAATACTCCTGACGTTCAGCACCCTGATAGTCCGCCACCCCGTTTAGGGTTGGAAAGCTTTATTAAACTAGGGGAACGCATACAGACAACAAGAGACAGCCCACATCGAACAGCAAACAAGACAAGCGTTACAAAGCAGACATGACATGCCGTCAGAGACGTCATGGCCATCAGAGAGAGCCTGAAGCCCCGTGAGGCCACAGCTGGCAGGAGCTCAGCTGCAGGGCGGACTCCCCGCAGCTGAGCTCTGGCCTCCTCCCATAGCTACACAGCGGCAGCCCTCTGGTCAAACGTATGAGATCCACGTTGTTTTCGCGGTGGTATAACAGTTGTTAAAAAGCCCCCAAATAGCTATTTCTGTCTCGCTGCTGCTGCATAGCGTCAGCTAGCCGCACAGCAGCTAGCTGACGCTAACCGGGCTGAGAGGCGTCTTTGATACGAACAAAATGGCATTTAATGATTTTATGATTGTTATTTCCTACCTACCGTGTCTATAAAAAGGGCGAACGGTGACTGCAGAGGCGGTATCAGACACGTTGAACAGCGTTCACGGCTCACACACACACGGAGGAGAGGATCCGGACAGCGGCGGTCCTCTCGTGAGATGCTAGCGGCTGCCCCGACGCGTCATCACGATCACTTCCGGGTCAGAGGTGAGCGCGCGCGTTCAACGTCGGCCGTCTCGTCTGTGCGCCGACGCGAAGCCGCTTCTCGAGCAGGTTACCTGCGCTTCCTAGAGCAGGTTACCTGCGCTTCTCGAGCAGGTTACCTGCGCTTCTCGAGCAGGTTACCTGCGCTTCCTAGAGCAGGTTACCTGCGCTTCTCGAGCAGGTTACCTGCGCTTCTCTACACTTTGTGTGAGTGTCCGTTAAACGTGTATTGTGACTCCTGCTGGTTGTCAGCTCGTCGCCATGGATACCTCTGGATAGCCTTATATTTTGCATCCGGGTCATTCAGCTTCACACTTAACTATAAATCTCGACGTTAACGTTTAGCTAGCTTAGCATTTTGTGGTCCGAATGTTAGCTCGACGTAACGTCCCCCGGTAACGTAACGCAACGTCCCTCCTTTACGTAACGTAAGAACGCAGTTTCCACTCGTTTAGTCTCGCTATAACATCTCTACCAACGCGCCAAGATGCCCGCGGCTCTCGAGTGGGACAAAGTGACCCGGATCGACCCGGCGAGCCTCTTCGAATATGACAAAACCCAAATGGAGGAGGTCGTCAACATGCTTGTTTGGGTAATTACGTTTTTAACCACTGCATATAATAATGAATCACAGTTCAAATGAACGTGTTACAGGTTGGTGGCTATGCCTGCTGAAAGGAGACACGTGTCCTGCTGGTCTGAGATCAGTGTGACGTCACAGCGGATCCTTATGATCCGTCATCATCGCCATGAAGTGAGGCTGTGATCGGGCTTTCCTACAACCTTTGGCTTCATAGACTTGTGTTTACCTTTTTGTTTAGGTCCAGTTTTTGTATTGCTGTTTTGTTGTTGTTTTGACTGCAAATAACTGCATCTTACTGTTTTTTTCTCTCACCACATAAAGACAGAAGAATGGGAGGTGAAGAATAAAACCCCAGAGGACATTACTCAAGTCCTCCGATTGCTTCAGACCCTGTTGAAGGTATGCCGGATTATTATTATTGTTTTATTCTGGTATCTAACACGTACAACAACAACAACTCCACCCGGATGTATAACTCATTTCAATCAGAAATCACATTTACTTTATAACTTCTGACTTTAGATGTTATGGTTTAGTTGTTCATGTGTGCTTGTGTTCCCTCCCGGTTCAGATCAGAGACCGAGAAGCTGCTTTCAGCACCGCCCTCCTGGAGCAGGCGGGCGAGGAGCACGGGAAAGTGGGTGAGTGGTGAAGATGAAGGTGAAGATGAAGGTGACGGTGCTGACTGTTGATCTCCCTGCAGAGAATGAGCTCCTCACACAGGTGACCAGGCTGCAGCAAGAGCTCAAGGTAACGCGGGGCACCGGGGGTGTGTGTGTGTGTCTGTGTATGTGTGTATGTCTGTGTGTGTGCGTCTGCATCATTACTCATTGAGCTACTGAGGTTTTCTTTATTACCACTGTGATGAATGTCTTAAACACGCACATACACACACGCACCTACACACACGCACATACACACACGCACCTACACACACGCACATACACACACAGAATAGAATATATAGAATATACACTTTTATTAATCCCCAAGGGGAAATTAGTTCTCTGCATTTAACCCATCCTTAGTTATTAAGGAGCAGTGGGCTGCGGTGAAGCGCCCGGGAAGCAACTGGGGGTTCAGTGCCTTGCTCAAGGACACTTCGACTTGCAGCTAATGGGGAGAGCGGGGATCGAACCCACAACCCTGCGGTTGCAGGACGGCCCTCTTACCCCACTGAGCTAAAGCCGCCCAAACATACACACACGCACCTACACACACACACGCACCTACACACATGCAACTACACACACGCACCTACACACACGCACCTACACACGCACCTACACGCATACACACACACGCACCTACACGCATACACACACGCACCTACACACACACACATACACACGCACCTACACGCATACACACACACACACACACGCACTACACGCATACACACACGCACCTACACACACACGCACCTACACACGCACACACGCACCTACACACATACACACACACACGCACCTACACACACGCACCTACACGCATACACACACGCACCTACATACACACACGCACCTACACACATACACCTACACACACGCACCTACACACACACACACACACACGCACCTACACACATACACCTACACACACGCACCTACACACACACACACGCACCTACACACACACGCACACGCACCTACACGCATACACACACACACGCACCTACACACACACACGCACCTACACACGCACCTACACACACACTCACCTACACACACGCACCTACACGCATACACACACACGCACCTACACACATACACCTACACACACGCACCTACACACACACTCACCTACACACACGCACACACACGCACCTACACACATACACACACACGCACCTAAACACACACAACACACACGCAAACATACGCACACGCACCTACACACACACGCACACATACGCACACGCATACACACACGCACCTACACACATACACACACACGCACCTACACACATACACACACAACACACACGCAAACATACGCACACGCACCTACACGCATACACACACGCACATACACACACACACGCACATACACCTACACACACACGCACACACGGATGTGTGTGCGTGTGTGTAACTGTACATCTGGTGTGTTTACCTTTGGACACGGTGCTAAATCTTTTTAGCCAATCAGAGGGTGACCTGGCGACCAGGGGGTGTGTCGTGACCCACAGCGCTAAGGAGATTACAGCTAATCCTCTCATGCACACGCGGAGCGTTGTTCCCTCTCCTTCGTCTTCATCGCTATCTCATGTTCCTCTGCATTTTTGAGTCCGTGATGAGACTCTGGCTGTGGTTGAGCTGAGAGGTCCTCTAGTCGTGGTCATTGTGTCCTCTAGTTGTGGTCATTGTGTCCTCTAGTCGTGGTCATTGTGTCCTCTAGTCGTGGTCATTGTGTCCTCTAGTCGTGGTCATTGTGTCCTCTAGTTGTGGTCATTGTGTCCTCTAGTTGTGGTCATTGTGTCCTCTAGTTGTGGTCATTGTGTCCTCTAGTCGTGGTCATTGTGTCCTCTAGTCGTGGTCAGTGTGTCCTCTAGTCGTGGTCATTGTGTCCTCTAGTCGTGGTCATTGTGTCCTCTAGTCGTGGTCATTGTGTCCTCTAGTCGTGGTCATTGTGTCCTCTAGTCGTGGTCATTGTGTCCTCTAGTCGTGGTCATTGTGTCCTCTAGTCGTGGTCATTGTGTCCTCTAGTCGTGGTCATTGTGTCCTCTAGTGTCCTCTAGTCGTGGTCATTGTGTCCTCTAGTCGTGGTCATTGTGTCCTCTAGTCGTCCTCTAGTCGTGGTCATTGTGTCCTCTAGTCGTGGTCATTGTGTCCTCTAGTCGTGGTCATTGTGTCCTCTAGTCGTGGTCATTGTGTCCTCTAGTCGTGGTCATTGTGTCCTCTAGTCGTGGTCATTGTGTCCTCTAGTCGTGGTCAGTGTGTCCTCTAGTCGTGGTCAGTGTCCTCTAGTCGTGGTCAGTGTGTCCTCTAGTCGTGGTCATTGTGTCCTCTAGTCGTGGTCATTGTGTCCTCTAGTCGTGGTCATTGTGTCCTCTAGTCGTCCTCTAGTCGTGGTCATTGTGTCCTCTAGTCGTGGTCATTGTGTCCTCTAGTCGTCCTCTAGTCGTGGTCATTGTGTCCTCTAGTCGTGGTCATTGTGTCCTCTAGTCGTGGTCAGTGTGTCCTCTAGTCGTGGTCATTGTGTCCTCTAGTCGTGGTCATTGTGTCCTCTAGTCGTGGTCATTGTGTCCTCTAGTCGTGGTCATTGTGTCCTCTAGTCGTGGTCATTGTGTCCTCTAGTCGTGGTCATTGTGTCCTCTAGTCGTGGTCATTGTGTCCTCTAGTCGTGGTCATGTGTCCTCTAGTCGTGGTCATTGTGTCCTCTAGTCGTGGTCAGTGTGTCCTCTAGTCGTCCTCTAGTCGTGGTCATTGTGTCCTCTAGTCGTGGTCAGTGTGTCCTCTAGTCGTGGTCATTGTGTCCTCTAGTCGTGGTCATTGTGTCCTCTAGTCGTGGTCATTGTGTCCTCTAGTCGTGGTCATTGTGTCCTCTAGTCGTCCTCTAGTCGTGGTCAGTGTGTCCTCTAGTCGTCCTCTAGTCGTGGTCATTGTGTCCTCTAGTCGTGGTCAGTGTGTCCTCTAGTCGTGGTCAGTGTGTCCTCTAGTCGTCCTCTAGTCGTGGTCAGTGTGTCCTCTAGTCGTGGTCATTGTGTCCTCTAGTCGTCCTCTAGTCGTGGTCATTGTGTCCTCTAGTCGTGGTCATTGTGTCCTCTAGTCGTCCTCTAGTCGTGGTCATTGTGTCCTCTAGTCGTGGTCATTGTGTCCTCTAGTCGTGGTCAGTGTGTCCTCTAGTCGTGGTCATTGTGTCCTCTAGTCGTGGTCATTGTGTCCTCTAGTCGTCCTCTAGTCGTGGTCATTGTGTCCTCTAGTCGTGGTCATTGTGTCCTCTAGTCGTGGTCAGTGTGTCCTCTAGTCGTGGTCAGTGTGTCCTCTAGTCGTGGTCATTGTGTCCTCTAGTCGTCCTCTAGTCGTGGTCAGTGTGTCCTCTAGTCGTGGTCATTGTGTCCTCTAGTCGTGGTCATTGTGTCCTCTAGTCGTGGTCAGTGTGTCCTCTAGTCGTGGTCATTGTGTCCTCTAGTCGTCCTCTAGTCGTGGTCATTGTGTCCTCTAGTCGTCCTCTAGTCGTGGTCATTGTGTCCTCTAGTCGTGGTCATTGTGTCCTCTAGTCGTCCTCTAGTCGTGGTCATTGTGTCCTCTAGTCGTGGTCATTGTGTCCTCTAGTCGTGGTCAGTGTGTCCTCTAGTCGTGGTCATTGTGTCCTCTAGTCGTGGTCATTGTGTCCTCTAGTCGTCCTCTAGTCGTGGTCATTGTGTCCTCTAGTCGTGGTCATTGTGTCCTCTAGTCGTGGTCGGTCTGCATGTGTCGGTGCTGTGAACAGATGGCGGCGCTGATGCCAGACTCAGAGGGTTTTCTCTTGGGGGGGGGTTGTGATTTGGGTGTAATTTGTTTGTCTTGGTTTTTTTTCAAAACAACTCCAGCTCAGCGGCGGCAAAGGGCCAGACACCCACTTCCTCCGGGAGGAGATCCGTCAGCTGGAGAGCCAGCTGGCGCAGAGGGAGAAGGAGCTGAGCCGCCTCCAGAGGGAGATGGGCAAAGACAAGCAGAGCAGCGAGGAGGTAGGAGCCCTCAGGTGGTCCTCAGGTGACCTTTAGGGCCGTGGCCCCCTCCGGTGTGTTGGTTGAACTCTCTGAAAACACTTCACAATACAACGAAGACATTTCACATTTCGGAGTTGAAAGCAGTGTCCACTCCTCTTATGAGGCGTTGACTGAGGCTCCTCCCACATCCACCAACTCCAAACACACCTCCGTCCACACCTGAGCGCTGCAGCATCGTTTTTGGCAACTTTTTGAAAATATCACACGACCGCTCACGTTCCATTAAAGCCAACATCACGCATGAAGAATGACCTCGGCTCCCTGTCCACGGAGCTCACTCAAAGTGAACCCTGAGGGTGTGGACGGGAAGCAGCCGGAGACCTCTTCCCGAGGGGGGAGGGCGCGGGCGTCTGCCCGACGCCGTCGTTTCCACGCCTCCACCGGGTCGTGACCCCTGGAGTCTCGGAACGCCTCCGTCCCTCGGGAGCGTCCCCGACCTCCCGGCGCCGTGCGGCCGCCTCGGTGTCGATGGTGACGATGCGGCACGTGACCGGCCTGTGCTTCTCTCCCGTCTCTCCAGCTGGCTGCACGAGCGATGGAGGCCAAGGAGGAGGCCAAGAGGCTGAAGAGAGAGGTACGTGGCTCCGCCCAACAGGCCCCTTAACGGTGTGTGCTCTCGGCCCCTCATTGGCTCCATCTCTTTCCTCTTCTCTTGGAAAAGCTCAACCAGCTTAAGAAGAAGGTAAGCGTGGGTTCATCTTCAAGTCAGTGCAGAGAGCCAGAGGGGTCCTCAGGCCTGTGAGAGGGCCGCATACAGACCAGAGGTCAGCTGTCAGGACCTCATGGGGTCACAGATGACCCGCGTGTAGCACACCAGTAGTGGAGCTTCCCTCTGGTCCTGTAGGAAGTGACGTAGATTTCCTTGTCGTAGAGGAATTAAATATATTTAAATGGAGATTCGTTCAAGTTAAAGGTGTTCGTTCGTGCAGAGAAATCCAAAGACTTGACATAAGGGATTATTTTTAGAATATTTATTTATTTTAACCTTTCTTGATATATATATATAAATATATATACACATCTCATCTAAAAAAAAACCTGTATATATATCTATACATATATAGAAAGAAAGAAAAAAATATATATAAAAAAATACTATATATATTTATGTTCTTGATATTTATATATATATTTTTACATGAGATGTGTGTGTTTATATATATCTATATCTATATGTATTTTTTATATATATATCAATAAAATAAAATATATATCAATAATAAAATGCTCTATATATTTCTGTATGTATTTGACTGGCTGTCGGTCCATAACCCAAGATGGCGCCTGCCCCCTCAGAACGAGCAGCTCCAGCAGGACGTGGACTTCTACCGCGGAGAGCTGGAGCAGAAGGAGCCGCCGCCCTCCAGAGACCAGAGCGCCGAGGCCCAGAGGAAGCTCAGCGCGGCCCACCGGCAGCTCTACCAGGCCCTGGAGGACCTGCAGGTACCGGCAGAGGCCTTCACCCGCCGGCTGCAGGCCAGGACACCAATAACACCCCCCCCCCCACCCAGCGAGCCGAGGAGCAGAGCGCCCACCTGGAGACGCAGAACCAGCAGCTGCAGAGCGGCCTGGAGGAGTCGGTGAGGGACATGGACAAGATGACGGGCGAGTACAACACCATGAAGATCGTGGTGCAGCAGACGGACGCCATCATGGACCAGCTCCGCAAGGACCGGGACCTGGCCCGGCTGCAGGTACACACTGCTGCTGGGGGGGGGTTCTTCTTGTCCTCATATTCTTCCTTCCTCCTCCTCCTGTGTGTCTCCGTGCAGGTCAGAGAGCTGATGGAGAAGGTCCACAGCGCTGCTGAGGAAGATGACTCCATAATGGCCGCCGTCAACACCAAAGTGGATCAGTGGAAGGTGAGCGCCTGATCTCCAGAGAACGGAGAGGAATGTTGAGCCCTTTGGTGGGGGGGGGTGCTTTGTGATGGCCCATGAATTACTGGGTGGAAGGTTCTCCTGCCTCAGGAAGGTTCTCCTGCATCAGGAACGTTCTCCTGCCTCAGGAACGTTCTCCTGCCTCAGGAAGGTTCTCCTGCCTCAGGAACGTTCTCCTGCCTCAGGAATGTTCTCCTGCCTCAGGAAGGTTCTCCTGCCTCAGGAACGTTCTCCTGCCTCAGGAAGGTTCTCCTGCATCAGGAACGTTCTCCTGCCTCAGGAATGTTCTCCTGCCTCAGGAAGGTTCTCCTGCCTCAGGAACGTTCTCCTGCCTCAGGAAGGTTCTCCTGCATCAGGAACGTTCTCCTGCCTCAGGAACGTTCTCCTGCCTCAGGAAGGTTCTCCTGCCTCAGGAACGTTCTCCTGCCTCAGGAAGGTTCTCCTGCCTCAGGAAGGTTCTCCTGCATCAGGAACGTTCTCCTGCCTCAGGAAGGTTCTCCTGCATCAGGAACGTTCTCCTGCCTCAGGAAGGTTCTCCTGCATCAGGAACGTTCTCCTGCCTCAGGAAGGTTCTCCTGCATCAGGAACGTTCTCCTGCCTCAGGAATGTTCTCCTGCCTCAGGAAGGTTCTCCTGCATCAGGAACGTTCTCCTGCCTCAGGAACGTTCTCCTGCCTCAGGAAGGTTCTCCTGCATCAGGAACGTTCTCCTGCCTCAGGAAGGTTCTCCTGCCTCAGGAAGGTTCTCCTGCATCAGGAACGTTCTCCTGCCTCAGGAACGTTCTCCTGCCTCAGGAAGGTTCTCCTGCCTCAGGAAGGTTCTCCTGCCTCAGGAAGGTTCTCCTGCATCAGGAACGTTCTCCTGCATCAGGAACGTTCTCCTGCATCAGGAACGTTCTCCTGCATCAGGAACGTTCTCCTGCATCAGGAACGTTCTCCTGCATCAGGAACGTTCTCCTGCATCAGGAACGTTCTCCTGCCTCAGGAACGTTCTCCTGCCTCAGGAAGGTTCTCCTGCATCAGGAACGTTCTCCTGCCTCAGGAAGGTTCTCCTGCATCAGGAACGTTCTCCTGCCTCAGGAACGTTCTCCTGCCTCAGGAAGGTTCTCCTGCATCAGGAACGTTCTCCTGCCTCAGGAAGGTTCTCCTGCATCAGGAACGTTCTCCTGCCTCAGGAATGTTCTCCTGCCTCAGGAAGGTTCTCCTGCATCAGGAACGTTCTCCTGCATCAGGAAGGTTCTCCTGCATCAGGAAGGTTCTCCTGCCTCAGGAAGGTTCTCCTGCCTCAGGAAGGTTCTCCTGCCTCAGGAACGTTCTCCTGCCTCAGGAACGTTCTCCTGCCTCAGGAACGTTCTCCTGCCTCAGGAACGTTCTCCTTCCTCAGGAAGGTTCTCCTGCAGCAGGAAGGTTCTCCTGCAGCAGGAAGGTTCTCCTGCCTCAGGAAGGTTCTCCTGCCTCAGGAAGGTTCTCCTGCCTCAGGAAGGTTCTCCTGCATCAGGAAGGTTCTCCTGCAGCAGGAAGGTTCTCCTGCATCAGGAACGTTCTCCTGCATCAGGAAGGTTCTCCTGCAGCAGGAAGGTTCTCCTGCATCAGGAAGGTTCTCCTGCATCAGGAAAGTTCTCCTGCATCAGGAACGTTCTCCTGCAGCAGGAAGGTTCTCCTGCCTCAGGAAGGTTCTCCTGCATCAGGAAGGTTCTCCTGCATCAGGAAGGTTCTCCTGCAGCAGGAACATTCTCCTGCCTCAGGAACGTTCTCCTGCAGCAGGAACGTTCTCCTGCCTCAGGAACGTTCTCCTGCCTCAGGAACGTTCTCCTGCCTCAGGATGGTTCTCCTGCCTCAGGAACGTTCTCCTGCCTCAGGAACGTTCTCCTGCATCAGGAAGGTTCTCCTGCCTCAGGAAGGTTCTCCTGCAGCAGGAAGGTTCTCCTGCATCAGGAACGTTCTCCTGCATCAGGAAGGTTCTCCTGCAGCAGGAAGGTTCTCCTGCCTCAGGAAGGTTCTCCTGCATCAGGATCGTTCTCCTGCCTCAGGAAGGTTCTCCCGCATCAGGAACGTTCTCCTGCATCAGGAAGGTTCTCCTGCCTCAGGAAGGTTCTCCTGCCTCAGGAAGTTTCTCCTGCAGCAGGAACGTTCTCCTGCAGCAGGAACGTTCTCCTGCCTCAGGAACGTTCTCCTGCAGCAGGAACGTTCTCCTGCCTCAGGAAGGTTCTCCTGCCTCAGGATGGTTCTCCTGCATCAGGAAGGTTCTCCTGCAGCAGGAAGGTTCTCCTGCAGCAGGAACGTTCTCCTGCCTCAGGAACGTTCTCCTGCAGCAGGAAGGTTCTCCTGCTGCAGGAACGTTCTCCTGCAGCAGGAAGGTTCTCCTGCATCAGGAAGGTTCTCCTGCCTCAGGAAGGTTCTCCTGCAGCAGGAAGGTTCTCCTGCCTCAGGATGGTTCTCCTGCATCAGGAACGTTCTCCTGCCTCAGGAACGTTCTCCTGCCTCAGGAACGTTCTCCTGCATCAGGAAGGTTCTCCTGCCTCAGGAAGGTTCTCCTGCTGCAGGAACGTTCTCCTGCTGCAGGAACGTTCTCCTGCAGCAAGAAGGTTCTCCTGCCTCAGGAAGGTTCTCCTGCAGCAGGAAGGTTCTCCTGCATCAGGAACGTTCTCCTGCCTCAGGAAGGTTCTCCTGCCTCAGGAACGTTCTCCTGCCTCAGGAAGGTTCTCCTGCATCAGGAACGTTCTCCTGCCATAGGAAGGTTCTCCTGCATCAGGAAGGTTCTCCTGCCTCAGGAAGGTTCTCCTGCAGCAGGAAGGTTCTCCTGCATCAGGAACGTTCTCCTGCCTCAGGAAGGTTCTCCTGCCTCAGGAAGGTTCTCCTGATGCTCTCCCCATCCTGTGGCTCCTCCTCCTCCTGCAGGCGGCGCTCTCGGTGAAGGACGAGGAGATCTGCTTGTACCAGCAGATGATCCGGGACCAGAGGGAGAAGCTGCGCTCGGCCCAGCTGGACCAGGACCGGAGCAGCAGCATGGCCCTGCAGCAGGTCTGTGGGGGGGGGTCCACATCGGATGTTCTTCCATCTCTCTCTGTCTCTCTCTCGTTGCCTCTGACATGCTCTCTTCCTCCCATCTTTCTCTCGCTGCTGTGGTTCTAGGTCATATTTGAGCTCTGCAGTGTAAGTTCCAAATGTGTTGTCCTCTCAACCTCCAGACCCCCCCCCCCCCAGGCCTCCAGCCCCCCCAGACCCCAGTCCCTCCATAGCTCCCCTTCACGTTGGCGTGCAGGTGACCCCGTGACCCCTCAGCGCCCCCTTGAGTCTCAACGTGGTGGTGCATGTCTCCAGGCCGTGCAGGAGAGGGACGATCAGATCCAGGTGCTGAGCGCGGAGCTGGAGCAGTACACGGGGGAGATGGAGAAGCACACGCTGCTCATCCAGGAGCTGAGGACCACCAAGAAGGACCGAGGTGGGCTTGTGTTTGGGAAGAGCGGCAAACAGACTGGGAGGAGCTTCCGCCCACAAGGGGGCGTGGCCCAAAGCCACCTCCCGAGATCACACGGGCGTCTACGATGACCTCAAGACGAGTAGATGATGGAGTGTGGTTTACAGTAACTGAAGGAGAGGTTCTGATGAGAGACTCTCAGTCATTTGAGTCTTCAAGGTTATAAACTAAACGCTTTGGATTTCTCTTTGTTAATTTAGAGACATCTTCTCACTCGGGTTTAAAGTCATGTAAAGGTCATGTCAAGGTCATGTAAACCCAGTGGTCATGATGTGTCTGAGCCCTAACAGGCCGAGTGGTTTGTTCCTCACGAGTCTCCATCACCTCAACCTTCTAACTAAAGTATGACCTCGTGTTAACCCCCCCCCCAGGCCTCCCGTCCTCCCTGCAGCAGAGGAAGGTGGAGCAGCTGGAGGCCCAGCTGGAGGCGGCGGAGGCGAGGGCGGCGGAGGCGACGCGCATGGCGGAGCTCGCCGAGGCTCACGCCGAGGAGAAGGACAAGGAGCTCATGGAGGCCTCGGGCCGCCTGAGAGGATACGAGGAGGTACGTCTGAGGACACCTGTCTGTGTGGCTGTCTCTCTCTCTGTCTGTCTGTCTCCCTCTCTCCCTCCCTCCCTCTCTGTTGTCTTCCTTGAGGGTTTTCAGAGAAGTAGATGATGTGCTGATTCTTGGAGGCGGTGTGTGAGTCCTTAGAGTCCCGTGGCGGCGAGGCCGTGGCGGCAACGGGACTCTAAGACACAGCGTCCACTAGATAAGCGTCTGTCCCAGGAGGGGGCGGAGCCCCGCCGGCTGCTTGGGGGTAATGGGCGCTCTGTGTGCACAACAGGGCACTTATGGGCTGGAAGCCGCCATCGCAGAGATCAAAGGCTGCAAACACGAGCTGTGGGCGAGGGAGCTGGAGGCCCGGGCCGCCACCAAGGAGACCAACCGGCTGGAGAGCGCCGCCTCGGACCTCCAGGACCAGAACCAGGCCTTCAGAGAGCAGCTGGGTGGGTGGCGTGTCTCTCTCCTCCTGACCTGTGACCTGAACCAGTCTGTCTCTGCAGGGCTGGGCCCCCAGCAGGAAGTGGACCTCAGCGCCTTCAGGAGGGAGAAGGACCGCCGGCAGAGGAGCTACCGGGCTGAGAACCAGGTCCTCACCAAGGAGGTACACATCGGCCTCCTCCTCATCCTCCTCCTCCTCCTCCTCTTCAGACTTTCTCCCCGTGGTTTCCAGATAGAGCGCCTTGAAGAAGAGAGGCTGGAGCTGAAGCAGCAGGTCCGGCGCATGGTGAAGGAACGAGGTGAATTCAATAACACGTCATGTGACGCTTGTTCAGCTCGAGGTCAACGAAGGTCACAGAATGTTAGCAGCCTGACTTTTGCCTCAAAAAATCACTAATGCAACAAGTATAAATATATATATCTATATATAGATATATATATAGATGTATATACACTACTGTTCAAGTTTGGGGTCACCCAGACAATTTTGTGTCTTCCATGAAAACTCACTTTTATTCATCAAATTAATTGAAAATTGAATAGATCATATAGTCAAGACATTGACAAGGTTAGAAATAATGATTAATATTTGAAGTATTAATTTTGTTCTAAAAGCTCAAAGGAAGGCCAGTTGTATAGCTTATATCACCAGCATAACTGTTTTCAGCTGTGCTAACATAATTGCACAAGGGTTTTCTAATCAGACATTAGTCTTCTAAGGCGATGATCAAACACAATGTACCATTAGAACACTGGAGTGATAGTTGATGGAAATGGGCCTCTATACACCTGGAGATATTTCATTAGAAACCAGACGTTTCCACCTAGAATAGTCATTTACCACATTAACAATGTATAGAGGGTATTTCTGATTTAATGTTATCTTTATTGAAAAAACACTGCTTTACTTTGAAAAATAAAGAAATTTCTAAGTGACCCCAAACTTTTGAACGGTAGTGTATATATAGATATATATATATCTTTATGCCCCAAGATATATAAATATGTATATATTTATTTGTATAAATATACATATATATCATGTTATTTAAATATGTATATCTATATATATTTATATATAAATAAATAAGAATTAATTAAATATATTGAAGCACATATATATATTTATTTAGAAATAAATGTATACATATTTATATACCTTGAGGCACATGTATACAGTGTATATATATATATTTCTTTTTTGTTATACTTGGTGTGTGTGTGTGTGTCGTTGTTCTGGGGAAGTGAGATATCATCTCCAATCGAGATTACTCAAAGCTCCGGTTCAGTGGTCGTGACCTTTGAAGTGTTCACAGAGCCGAGGGGGGACGTCAGGCCGGCTTCAGCGGAGGACAGCACGCGCTCACACGGAGAGAGCCGCCGCAGGGTAAGACCTCCAAGGTCACGCAAAGGTCATGGACACGTTGTGGACATTTGGTTTAAAGTAATGGATGGAAAGCTCATGGAGAAGTTAAGGAAAGGTCATGGAGAAGTTAAGGAAATGTCATGGAAAGGTCATAAAAAGGCCATGGAAAGGCCATGGCAAGGCCATGGACAAGTTATGGAAATGTCAGAAAGAAGTTTTAGGAAAGGTCATGGAAAGGTCATGAATAAGTTAAGGAAAGGTCATGGACAAGTGATGGAAAGGTCATGAATAAGTTAAGGAAAGGTCTTGGAAAGGTCATGTAAATCCATTGGTCAACATGTGTCTGAACCCTGTGAGTCCAAACTGTTTTCCTTTGCAGAACGAGCACCTGGAGAAGCAGCTGAGCGACAAGCAGAGAGAGCTGGAGCTCCACAGGAGCCAGGAGCACACGGAGCGTGAGTCTCATGAGGCCCTCTGTTTGAGGAGGAGACCGGCCCCTCAGTCTGAAGGTCCTGGTGTTCCTTCTGGTCGACTCGCAGTGGAAGAGCTGTCCAAGGTGAAGCACGACCTGGAGGGCGCCCTGAGGGACGTCCTTCGAGCCTTGAGGGCCAATCAGGACCTCCCGCCACCCGCCATCGATATGCACAGCCTGGAGAGGCTGGCCAATGCAAGTCGCTTTTTAATGTTGTTCCAAGATTTCACTTCACGTCTTTTTATAAATATATATATTCATCAATATATATATATACTGATAAAGATATTTATATATCTATAAATATATTTTTAGTATTCAAACAATTATATATTTATAAATAGATATACATTTATAAATATCTTTATATATATATATATACGTATACCGTCACTACATGACAGGAGGACACGTATACGGTCACTACATGACAGGAGGACACGTATACGGTCACTGCATGACAGGAGGACACGTATACGGTCACTGCATGACAGGAGGACACGTATACGGTCACTACATGTGGTCTCTGCTGTTGGTGTTTATATTTCCCCGATGTGAGAACGTTATTTATCCTCCGATGTTTCCCACGTCTCAGGTGGTGGATGTCGGCGCCGCCAGCGGGCGGTCCACGCCGCACCTCGCCGCCCAAATCCATCAGCTGCTGGGCCAGAACGAGGAGCTGAGGCGGGAGCTGCGGTCGGCCCGGCAGGAAGCCGCTGCCGCCGCCACGGAAAAGGTGCTTCAGTAATAATGAATGTGTCCTGGAGACGAGCTGATGGAGGACAGCTGGAGGCTGTGACTGGTTCAGGAGAAACACACATGACCTGAGAAACACACACACATCCATATCCACACACACACATCCATATCCACACACATCCATATCCACACACATCCATATCCACACACACACACACATCCATATCCACACACACACACACATCCATATCCACACACATCCGTATCCACACACACACACATCCATATCCACACACACACATCCATATCCACACACATCCATACACACACACATCCATATCCCCACACATGCAGAGCATGGTCCCGTAGACTCTGGCTCCTCCTCTAACGGTCCTCTGGCGGGTCCTGCTCCGCTTCACCTGTCCTCAGGTGACTCCACTGGAAGGCCCGTTGGAGGCGTGGAGGAGGCCAGGCAGCCTGGGAGTTGTCCCGCGACCTTCGACCCTCCCCGAGGGCCCGGAGCCCGGCGGCTCTCTGGAGGAGTACGCCGTGCGACTCCTCCAGGTGGGTGAGCGAGACGGAGCGAGAGGAGCCACGCCCCTCAGGTATGAACCCACCTGCTCTGTTCCAGGAGCTCAGCAACAAGGAGCAGCAGAGCAGCCGGCTCACCGCCGCGCTGGAGCAGCTCAAGATGCAGCTCTCCGTCAGCAGCCACCAGCAGGGGCTGCTCTACAAGGACTACCTCAGGTGGGTCCTCATGGGCTGCTCTACAAGGACTACCTCAGGTGGGTCCTCATGGGCTGCTCTACAAGGACTACCTCAGGTGGGTCCTCATGGGCTGCTCTACAAGGACTACCTCAGGTGGGTCCTCATGGCTGCTCTACAAGGACTACCTCAGGTGGGTCCTCATGGGCTGCTCTACAAGGACTACCTCAGGTGGGTCCTCATGTCTGCTCTACAAGGACTACCTCAGGTGGGTCCTCATGGGCTGCTCTACAAGGACTACCTCAGGTGGGTCCTCATGGCTGCTCTACAAGGACTACCTCAGGTGGGTCCTCATGGGCTGCTCTACAAGGACTACCTCAGGTGGGTCCTCATGGCTGCTCTACAAGGACTACCTCAGGTGGGTCCTCATGGGCTGCTCTACAAGGACTACCTCAGGTGGGTCCTCATGGCTGCTCTACAAGGACTACCTCAGGTGGGTCCTCATGTCTGCTCTACAAGGACTACCTCAGGTGGGTCCTCATGGGCTGCTCTACAAGGACTACCTCAGGTGGGTCCTCATGGCTGCTCTACAAGGACTACCTCAGGTGGGTCCTCATGTCTGCTCTACAAGGACTACCTCAGGTGGGTCCTCATGGGCTGCTCTACAAGGACTACCTCAGGTGGGTCCTCATGGGCTGCTCTACAAGGACTACCTCAGGTGGGTCCTCATGGGCTGCTCTACAAGGACTACCTCAGGTGGGTCCTCATGGGCTGCTCTACAAGGACTACCTCAGGTGGGTCCTCATGGGCTGCTCTACAAGGACTACCTCAGGTGGGTCCTCATGGGCTGCTCTACAAGGACTACCTCAGGTGGGTCCTCATGGCTGCTCTACAAGGACTACCTCAGGTGGGTCCTCATGGGCTGCTCTACAAGGACTACCTCAGGTGGGTCCTCATGGGCTGCTCTACAAGGACTACCTCAGGTGGGTCCTCATGGGCTGCTCTACAAGGACTACCTCAGGTGGGTCCTCATGGGCTGCTCTACAAGGACTACCTCAGGTGGGTCCTCATGGGCTGCTCTACAAGGACTACCTCAGGTGGGTCCTCATGGCTGCTCTACAAGGACTACCTCAGGTGGGTCCTCAGGGGGTCCTGGAGGATATGATATGGGTTTTATTGTCATTGCATAGAGTAC
This sequence comes from Pseudoliparis swirei, assembly GCF_029220125.1. Lineage (NCBI taxonomy): Eukaryota > Metazoa > Chordata > Actinopteri > Perciformes > Liparidae > Pseudoliparis > Pseudoliparis swirei. The sequence continues at coordinate 733,223 of NC_079393.1, read as the reverse complement.
AGGTACAGAAGCAACGAAATTGAAAAGAAAGGGGATGGAAGATTACAGCATAACATGAGGGAAGAGAGGCGAGAAAAAAACAACCCCCCGACTATGCCCCTAGGGGTACAGTGTGGGAGCAGGAAAAAAACACCTTAGCACATAAGCACATACATCTTAAACATAAATTGCAGCGAGTAGGAAGGGGGGAGGGGAGGTAAGCCAAAGACTGGGTGATCTAAGCCCAGCCATTGGGGGCAGGAGGTGACCAGCACCGACAAGCAGCCAGCCCGGTCCTTCAGCCATTACAGCGCCGATCACAGGCCCCGTCCTGTCACACTGGGGGGACGAAGCAGACGAAGGCGTGGGATGGGGGGGGGGGTAGTGAATGCATTTCAGTGTATGTTAAGTTTGTGTGAGCGTGGCCAGTATGTCGTCCTCCCCCAGGCCACAACAGACAGAGTTCTCAGTCCGCAAGATGGTCGTTGCCATGGAGATAGCCTTGAAGGGTCCTGGGGAGAAAACAACCACAGGTGTCTGTGGATAGGGGGAAGGGAATGAGAGATTCTCACTTCAGTGATCTTCGGGGGAGTTGTTGTTCCAGTAACGGCCTTGGCCAAGGCCCGTCCTGGTAAGGGAGCCGAAAGCAGATAAGATTGGGATTGTTTGGTCTTCCAGTAGCTGCATTTCAATTTTGCGCAACCACTATTCCTCCATCTTCCTCCCGTTTGCCAATAGGATTTCAAATCGATCCACTTTCATTTGCAGAGCCGTCAGCTTCTCCACGATGTTATCATTCTGGCGGTTTAATGCCACAGTCTGAGTGCCAACAACTCTACCCAACGTCAATCATGTCGGGCAGCCTTAGGGGCTTTTACAGCTGTCACCGTTTCCTTAATTTTCCGATAAGCCAGGGCAGCGCCAAATCCAAACAGCAGAAATCCTGTAATCATAGTTCCGAATAGGTAGATGTCTTCACGTCCTCCACGGAGAGTGGTGCTAGGCACAAGACCCGCCACGCCACGCCGTCATCGTGTATCCAGCAACATTCGTCCCAGCAGGACAGGCAGGTTCCCCGAACCCGAGCTTCTCGTCGAGAAGATGGTGTCAGTGCGTTTAAGGACCAGTTGATTCGTCCATGGTTTTTAGTTCGAAGAGCGATGCGGAGAGAGTCTCTCCAGTATAGAGACAGACAAGACATGACGAGAGAAGCCAAGCAGGGAAGGGAAGATCATGGGAAGGGGGGGGGAGAGAAAAAATGCGACCGCCTTCGGAGAGAGCCAGAGAGCTCGGTACCTGTTCTGTGTGTTTGCTCAGCGAGAAGACGGAGTGGCAGAAGGAGAAGGAGGCGTTCAAAGACCTGAGGAGGAAGCTGGAGGAGCAGCAGCAGGTGGACGCTGTGAAGATCCAGGAGTTCAACGTGAGTTGGACCACACATACACACACACACACACACACTCTCTCTCTCTCTCATATACATGCTAACAGTCCACGACACACGGGGTTCATAAGGACATGGAAAACCTGAAAAAAGTTATTTTCAAAATCCCAAAAGTTTTGTTAAAGTCATGTAAATGTTTATTCATGTTTAAGATAATGAATGTGTTTCAAAGAGACGCTCAGGATAAAAGCCAACGTCCCGTTGTCAGTGAACGCACCTTAACTGAACAGTTCGGTGGCCATAGAGGGACGGGATCACTCAACTCTCGTCTCCTAGTTTATGATGATGAGGAGGAGGAGGAGGAGCTGAGCGTTGTCCTGTGGCCCAGGAGCTGCTGGCGGCGCTGCAGGAGGCCCCGGAGGAGGCGCGGCGCCGTCTGGGGGAGGCGCTGCGCTCGGCCACGCTGCTGAAGGTGAACGAGGCGAGGCTGCGGCGGCGCCACGGCGCCCTGCTGGAGGGAGAGCGCCGCCTCCGCTCAGAGAACGCCACGCTGAGGGAGGAGAGCAGCCGGGTGGAGGCCGCCGTCACCCAGAGGACGGGCGCACTGCAGAGACACAAGGTACACACACGGTACACACACTGCAGAGACACAAGGTACACACACTGTATACACACTGCAGAGACACAAGGTACACACTGTATACACACTGCAGAGACACAAGGTACACACACGGTACACACACTGCAGAGACACACGGTACACACACTGTATACACACTGCAGAGACACAAGGTACACACACGGTACACACACTGCAGAGACACAAGGTACACACACAGTACACACACTGCAGAGACACAAGGTACACACACGGTACACACACTGCAGAGACACAAGGTACACACACGGTATACACACTGCAGAGACACAAGGTACACACGGTACACACACTGCAGAGACACAAGGTACACACACTGTATACACACTGCAGAGACACAAGGTACACACACGGTACACACACTGCAGAGACACACGGTACACACGGTACACACACTGCAGAGACACACGGTACACACACTGTACACACACTGCAGAGACACAAGGTACACACACGGTACACACACTGCAGAGACACAAGGTACACACAGGGTACACACACTGCAGAGACACAAGGTACACACACGGTACACACTGCAGAGACACAAGGTACACACACTGTATACACACTGCAGAGACACAAGGTACACACAGTACACACACTGCAGAGACACAAGGTACACACACTGTATACACACTGCAGAGACACAAGGTACACACACGGTACACACACTGCAGAGACACAAGGTACACACACGGTACACACACTGCAGAGACACAAGGTACACACACGGTACACACACTGCAGAGACACAAGGTACACACACGGTACACACACTGCAGAGACACAAGGTACACACGGTACACACACTGCAGACATACACACGGTACACACACTGCAGAGACACAAGGTACACACACTGTATACACACTGCAGAGACACAAGGTACACACACGGTACACACACTGCAGAGACACAAGGTACACACACGGTACACACACTGCAGAGACACAAGGTACACACAGTACACACACTGCAGAGACACAAGGTACACACACAGTACACACACTGCAGAGACACAAGGTACACACACGGTACACACACTGCAGAGACACAAGGTACACACACTGCAGAGACACAAGCTACACACACGGTACACACACTGCAGAGACACAAGGTACACACGGTACACACTGCAGAGACACAAGGTACACACACACACTGCAGAGACACAAGGTACACACACGGTACACACACTGCAGAGACACAAGGTACACACACGGTACACACACTGCAGAGACACAAGGTACACACGGTACACACACTGCAGACACAAGGTACACACACGGTACACACAATGCAGAGACACAAGGTACACACACGGTACACACACTGCAGAGACACAAGGTACACACACTGCAGAGACACAAGCTACACACACGGTACACACACTGCAGAGACACAAGGTACACACACGGTACACACACTGCAGAGACACAAGGTACACACACTGTATACACACTGCAGAGACACACGGTACACACACGGTACACACACTGCAGAGACACAAGGTACACACACGGTACACACACTGCAGAGACACAAGGTACACACACGGTACACACACTGCAGAGACACAAGGTACACACACGGTACACACTGCACACAGGTACACACAGTACACACACTGCAGACACAAGGTACACACACTGTATACACACTGCAGAGACACAAGGTACACACAGTACACACACTGCAGAGACACAAGGTACACACACAGTACACACACTGCAGAGACACAAGGTACACACTGCAGAGACACAAGGTACACACACTGTATACACACTGCAGAGACACAAGGTACACACACAGTACACACACTGCAGAGACACAAGGTACACACACAGTACACACACTGCAGAGACACAAGGTACACACACACTGTATACACACTGCAGAGACACAAGGTACACACACGGTACACACACTGCAGAGACACAAGGTACACACACGGTACACACACTGCAGAGACACAAGGTACACACACGGTACACACACTGCAGAGACACAAGGTACACACACTGCAGAGACACAAGGTACACACACGGTACACACACTGCAGACACAAGGTACACACACGGTACACACACTGCAGAGACACAAGGTACACACGGTACACACACTGCAGACACAAGGTACACACACGGTACACACAATGCAGAGACACAAGGTACACACACACACACACTGCAGAGACACAAGGTACACACGTACACACACTGCAGAGACACAAGGTACACACAGTACACACACTGCAGAGACACAAGGTACACAGGGTACACACACTGCAGAGACACAAGGTACACACAGGGTACTCACACTGCAGAGACACAAGGTACACACACAGTACACACACTGCAGAGACACAAGGTACACACACGGTACACACTGCAGAGACACAAGGTACACACGGTACACACACTGCAGAGACACAAGGTACACACGGTACACACACTGCAGAGACACAGGTACACACGGTACACACACTGCAGAGACACAAGGTACACACGGTACACACACTGCAGAGACACAAGGTACACACACGGTACACACACTGCAGAGACACAAGGTACACACACGGTACACACACTGCAGAGACACAAGGTACACACACGGTACACACACTGCAGACACAAGGTACACACACGGTACACACACTGCAGAGACACAAGGTACACACACGGTACACACACTGCAGAGACACAAGGTACACACACAGTACACACACTGCAGAGACACAAGGTACACACACTGTACACACTGCAGAGACACACGGTACACACAGTACACACACTGCAGAGACACAAGGTACACACACGGTACACACACTGCAGAGACACAAGGTACACACAGTACACACACTGCAGAGACACAAGGTACACACACTATACACACTGCAGAGACACAAGGTACACACACGGTACACACACTGCAGAGACACAAGGTACACACACTGTATACACACTGCAGAGACACAAGGTACACACACTGTATACACACTGCAGAGACACAAGGTACACAAGGTACACACACTGTATACACACTGCAGAGACACAAGGTACACACACTGTATACACACTGCAGAGACACAAGGTACACACACGGTACACACACTGCAGAGACACAAGGTACACACACGGTACACACACTGCAGAGACACAAGGTACACACACAGTACACACACTGCAGAGACACAAGGTACACAAGGTACACACACTGCAGAGACACAGTACACACAGTACACACACTGCAGGACACAAGGTACACACACTGTACACACACTGCAGAGACACAAGGTACACACACTGTACACACACTGCAGAGACACAAGGTACACACAGTACACACACTGCAGAGACACAAGGTACACACACTGTATACACACTGCAGAGACACAAGGTACACACACGTACACACACTGCAGAGACACAAGGTACACACACTGTACACACTGCAGAGACACAAGGTACACACACTGTACACACACTGCAGAGACACAAGGTACACACACGGTACACACTGCAGAGACACAAGGTACACACAGTACACACACTGCAGAGACACAAGGTACACACACAGTACACACACTGCAGAGACACAAGGTACACACACGGTACACACTGCAGAGACACAAGGTACACACGGTACACACACTGCAGAGACACACGGTACACACACGGTACACACACTGTATACACACTGCAGAGACACAAGGTACACACACTGTATACACACTGCAGAGACACAAGGTACACACACGGTACACACACTGCAGAGACACAAGGTACACACACACACACACTGCAGAGACACAAGGCACACACGGTACACACACTGCAGAGACACAAGGTACACACTGTACACACTGCAGAGACACAAGGTACACACACAGTACACACACTGCAGAGACACAAGGTACACACTGTACACACTGCAGAGACACACGGTACACACACTGTATACACACTGCAGAGACACAAGGTACACACAGGTACACACTGCAGAGACACAAGGTACACACACTGTATACACACTGCAGAGACACAAGGTACACACACGGTACACACACTGCAGAGACACAAGGTACACACACGGTACACACTGCAGAGACACAAGGTACACACGGTACACACACTGCAGAGACACAAGGTACACACACAGTACACACACTGCAGAGACACAAGGTACACACACAGTACACACACTGCAGAGACACAAGGTACACACACTGTATACACACTGCAGGACCACACACACACACTGCAGAGACACAAGGTACACACGGTACACACACTGCAGAGACACAAGGTACACACTGTATACACACTGCAGAGACACAAGGTACACACTGTATACACACTGCAGAGACACAAGGTACACACTGTATACACACTGCAGAGACACAAGGTACACACACTGTATACACACTGCAGAGACACAAGGTACACACACGGTACACACACTGCAGAGACACAAGGTACACACACGGTACACACACTGCAGAGACACAAGGTACACACACAGTACACACACTGCAGAGACACAAGGTACACACACAGTACACACACTGCAGAGACACAAGGTACACACACAGTACACACACTGCAGAGACACAAGGTACACACACGGTACACACACTGCAGAGACACAAGGTACACACACAGTACACACACTGCAGAGACACAAGGTACACACACAGTACACACACTGCAGAGACACAAGGTACACACACTGTATACACACTGCAGAGACACAAGGTACACACACACACACTGCAGAGACACAAGGTACACACACTGCACACACACGGTACACACACGGTACACACACTGTATACACACTGCAGAGACACAAGGTACACACGGTACACACACTGCAGAGACACAAGGTACACACACGGTACACACACTGCAGAGACACAAGGTACACACACAGTACACACACTGCAGAGACACAAGGTACACACACAGTACACACACTGCAGAGACACAAGGTACACACACGTACACACTGCAGAGACACAAGGTACACACAGTACACACACTGCAGAGACACAAGGTACACACACAGTACACACACTGCAGAGACACAAGGTACACACACGGTACACACACTGCAGAGACACAAGGTACACACACACACACACTGCAGAGACACAAGGCACACACACTTACACACTGTACACACACTGCAGAGACACAAGGTACACACACTGTACACACACTGCAGAGACACAAGGTACACACACTGTACACACTGCAGGACACAAGGTACACACACTGTACACACACTGCAGAGACACAAGGTACACACACTGTACACACACTGCAGAGACACAAGGTACACACACTGTACACACTGCAGAGACACAAGGTACACACACACTGTACACACTGCAGAGACACAAGGTACACACACTGTACACACACTGCAGAGACACAAGGTACACACACGTACACACTGCAGAGACACAGTACACACTGCAGAGACACAAGGTACACACACGGTACACACAATGCAGAGACACAAGGTACACACACGGTACACACACTGCAGAGACACAAGGTACACACACGGTACACACACTGCAGAGACACAAGGTACACACAGATACACACTGCAGAGACACAAGGTACACACACTGTACACACACTGCAGAGACACAAGGTACACACTGTACACACTGCAGAGACACACGGTACACACACGGTACACACACTGCAGAGACAAGGTACACACACTGTATACACACTGCAGAGACACGGTACACACACTGCAGAGACACAAGGTACACACACTGTATACACACTGCAGAGACACAAGGTACACACACTGTACACACACTGCAGAGACACAAGGTACACACACGGTACACACACTGCAGAGACACAAGGTACACACACTGTATACACACTGCAGAGACACAAGGTACACACACTGTATACACACTGCAGAGACACAAGGTACACACACGGTACACACACTGCAGAGACACAAGGTACACACACGGTACACACACTGCAGAGACACAAGGTACACACACTGTATACACACTGCAGAGACACAAGGTACACACACTGTATACACACTGCAGAGACACAAGGTACACACACTGTACACACTATACACACTGCAGAGACACACGGTACACACACGGTACACACACTGCAGAGACACAAGGTACACACACGGTACACACTGCAGAGACACAAGGTACACACACTGTATACACACTGCAGAGACACAAGGTACACACACTGTATACACACTGCAGAGACACAAGGTACACACACGGTACACACTGCAGACACAAGGTACACACACGGTACACACACTGCAGAGACACAAGGTACACACACTGTATACACACTGCAGAGACACAAGGTACACACACGGTACACACACTGCAGAGACACAAGGTACACACACAGTACACACACTGCAGAGACACAAGGTACACACACTGTATACACACTGCAGAGACACAAGGTACACACACGGTACACACACTGCAGAGACACAAGGTACACACACGGTACACACACTGCAGAGACACAAGGTACACACACTGTATACACACTGCAGAGACACAAGGTACACAAGGTACACACACTGCAGAGACACAAGGTACACACAGTACACACACTGCAGAGACACAAGGTACACACACTGTATACACACTGCAGAGACACAAGGTACACACACGGTACACACACTGCAGAGACACAAGGTACACACACTGTATACACACTGCAGAGACACAAGGTACACACACTGTATACACACTGCAGAGACACAAGGTACACAAGGTACACACACTGCAGAGACACAAGGTACACACACGGTACACACACTGCAGAGACACAAGGTACACACACTGTATACACACTGCAGAGACACAAGGTACACACACGGTACACACACTGCAGAGACACAAGGTACACACACGTACACACTGCAGAGACACAAGGTACACACAGTACACACACTGCAGAGACAAGGTACACACACTGTACACACTGCAGAGACACAAGGTACACACACGGTACACACACTGCAGAGACACAAGGTACACACACGGTACACACACGGTACACACACTGCAGAGACACAAGGTACACACACGGTACACACACTGCAGAGACACAAGGTACACACACGGTACACACACTGCAGAGACACAAGGTACACACACAGTACACACACTGCAGAGACACAAGGTACACACACAGTACACACACTGCAGAGACACAAGGTACACACACGGTACACACACTGCAGAGACACAAGGTACACACACGGTACACACACTGCAGAGACACAAGGTACACACACTGTATACACACTGCAGAGACACAAGGTACACACACTGTATACACACTGCAGAGACACAAGGTACACACACGGTACACACACTGCAGAGACACAAGGTACACACACTGTATACACACTGCAGAGACACAAGGTACACAAGGTACACACACTGTACACACGGTACACACACTGCAGAGACACAAGGTACACACACGGTACACACTGCAGAGACACAAGGTACACACACGGTACACACACTGCAGAGACACAAGGTACACACACGGTACACACACTGCAGAGACACAAGGTACACACACAGTACACACACTGCAGAGACACAAGGTACACACACTGCAGAGACACAAGGTACACACACTGTATACACACTGCAGAGACACAAGGTACACACACAGTACACACACTGCAGAGACACAAGGTACACACACTGTATACACACTGCAGAGACACAAGGTACACACACGGTACACACACTGCAGAGACACAAGGTACACACACTGTATACACAGAGACACAAGGTACACAAGGTACACACACTGCAGAGACACAAGGTACACACACAGTACACACACTGCAGAGACACAAGGTACACACACGGTACACACACTGCAGAGACACAAGGTACACACACTGTATACACACTGCAGAGACACAAGGTACACACACGGTACACACACTGCAGAGACACAAGGTACACACACGGTACACACACTGCAGAGACACAAGGTACACACACGGTACACACACTGCAGAGACACAAGGTACACACACAGTACACACACTGCAGAGACACAAGGTACACACACTGTATACACACTGCAGAGACACAAGGTACACACACTGTATACACACTGCAGAGACACAAGGTACACACACTGTATACACACTGCAGAGACACAAGGTACACACACGGTACACACACTGCAGACACACGGTACACACACTGCAGAGACACAAGGTACACACACAGTACACACACTGCAGAGACACAAGGTACACACACGGTACACACACTGCAGAGACACAAGGTACACACACTGTACACACACTGTATACACACTGCAGAGACACAAGGTACACACACGGTACACACACTGCAGAGACACAAGGTACACACACGGTACACACACTGCAGAGACACAAGGTACACACACGGTACACACACTGCAGAGACACACGGTACACACACTGCAGAGACACAAGGTACACACACTGCACACACTGCAGAGACACACGGTACACACACTGCAGAGACACAAGGTACACACACTGTACACACACTGCAGAGACACAAGGTACACACACTGTATACACACTGCAGAGACACAAGGTACACAAGGTACACACACTGTACACACTGCAGAGACACAAGGTACACACACGGTACACACACTGCAGAGACACAAGGTACACACACGGTACACACACTGCAGACACAAGGTACACACACGGTACACACACTGCAGAGACACAAGGTACACACACGGTACACACACTGTACACACACTGCAGAGACACAAGGTACACACACGGTACACACACTGCAGAGACACAAGGTACACACACGGTACACACACTGCAGAGACACAAGGTACACACACTGTATACACACTGCAGAGACACAAGGTACACACACTGTATACACACTGCAGAGACACAAGGTACACACACGGTACACACACTGCAGAGACACAAGGTACACACACGGTACACACACTGCAGAGACACAAGGTACACACACTGTATACACACTGCAGAGACACAAGGTACACACACGGTACACACACTGCAGAGACACAAGGTACACACACTGTATACACACTGCAGAGACACAAGGTACACACACTGTATACACACTGCAGAGACACAAGGTACACAAGGTACACACACTGTATACACACTGCAGAGACACAAGGTACACACACTGTATACACACTGCAGAGACACAAGGTACACACACTGTACACACACTGCAGAGACACAAGGTACACACACTGTATACACACTGCAGAGACACAAGGTACACACACGGTACACACACTGCAGAGACACAAGGTACACACACGGTACACACACTGCAGAGACACAAGGTACACACTGTATACACACTGCAGAGACACAAGGTACACACACTGTATACACACTGCAGAGACACAAGGTACACACACGGTACACACACTGCAGAGACACAAGGTACACACACTGTATACACACTGCAGAGACACAAGGTACACACACTGCAGAGACACAAGGTACACACACGGTACACACACTGCAGAGACACAAGGTACACACACGGTACACACACTGCAGAGACACAAGGTACACACACTGTATACACACTGCAGAGACACAAGGTACACAAGGTACACACACTGCAGAGACACAAGGTACACACACAGTACACACACTGCAGAGACACAAGGTACACACACAGTACACACACTGCAGAGACACAAGGTACACACACTGCAGAGACACAAGGTACACACACTGTATACACACTGCAGAGACACAAGGTACACACACGGTACACACACTGCAGAGACACAAGGTACACACACTGCAGAGACACAAGGTACACACTGCAGAGACACAAGGTACACACACTGTATACACACTGCAGAGACACAAGGTACACACACGGTACACACACTGCAGAGACACAAGGTACACACACTGTATACACACTGCAGAGACACAAGGTACACACACGGTACACACACTGCAGAGACACAAGGTACACACACTGTATACACACTGTACGCTGTAAACACGCTGCTGTAAACACGCTGCTGTAAACACGCTGCTGTAAACGCGTCGCCCGGAAAAATATTGCATCTATCGCAGCCACACGCGTCTGTACGTTGACTTCTCATGGGATTCGGTCGTTTTGGTGTGAACGCAGCTTTAGTCCCAAAGGACGAGCCGAACGCTGCAGTTCCTTCAACGGCCACTTGGCGCCGGCCGCGCTGCGTGTTGTGAACTGGTTTACTTGGGAACCAGTTCTGGTTCCTTCTTCTAAACACTCGATGTGGACTTGGAGGCGGCTCCGGGTCCTCGGTAAGAAGGGTTTCTCCCGGGCGCTGTAGGACATGGCGGCCTATCGGATGGCGGCGCTGCAGAAGGCCTTGGACCGCAGCGTGCCCCACGCCGCCCTGGAGGCGGCCAACAGGCAGTACGCGGAGCTCACGGGGCGCTACAGGGAGCTGCTGCAGGGCGGCGGCCGCGCGCAGGGCACCGCCCACCTCCTGGAGGTAGGACACGGACAACATGGAAACGCCTGGCATTCAAAAACGCTTATTTCCAAGCCTGGAAAAGTCCTGTGAATGTAAAATAATGAACATGCTCTTAAAAGAAAGACGCTCCTCTGAATATAAGCCGCTTACGCTCTTTCACACTCACCGCGCTGCAAGTGAACGCACCGTAACTGAAAAGACTTGCATGTTTATTCTTTAAATCTAAACTGTTGTCTCTCATTTGAGTCTTTAAGGTTTAAACTTGTAATTCTCTTTGTTAGTTAAATACAAAGTTTATCACTTTACATGTTTATACTGAGATTTAGAGACATGTTGGGTCATGACGTGGTTTAAAGTGATGGAATAGTCATTGAATGGTCATATATATATATATTAAATATCTTGTTCCCGTCCCTCAGAAGGAGAACGAGTCTTTTCGGGAGCAGATCTCGGCCACCAATAAAGAACTGGAGACGACGAAGGAGAAGCTGAACACGCTGGAGCAGGCGTGGAGCAGCAGCCATGCCACCGGTAAGCTAGCTGCTGCTGCCGCTAACCCTAACCCTGCTGCTAACCCTGCTGCTGCTGCTAGTCTATTCACAGACAACAGGACAAAAGCCTCTCAGTTGCTCATCAGCTCGTCCATCGAGCCGTCACACGCTTCATGGATTTGGTCACGTCGTTGGCTGCAGGGCCGAAAGTTCAAACTGTTGCATTGTGGGTGTTGACCGCGTGGCTCTGGACACAAACAATGGCGTCACACGTCCTCACTGACTTTAATTCATTCCTCGATTTAGAATGTTCCATTTGATTTCTGTCGCCTTCCAAGTGGAGTCTCGAGAATAAAGACGAGACACAAAGTCCCCCCACGAAAAGACGAGACACAAAGTCCCCTCACGAAAAGACGAGACACAAAGTCCCCTCACTAAAAGACGAGACACAAAGTCCCCTCACTAAAAGACGAGACACAAAGTCCCCCACGAAAGGCGAGACACAAAGTCCCTCACGAAAGACGAGACACAAAGTCCCTCACGAAAAGGCGAGACACAAAGTCCCTCGAAACTAAGACGAGACACAAAGTCCCTCACTAAAAGACGAAACACAAAGTCCCCTCACTAAAAGACGAAACACAAAGTCCCTCACTAAAGACGACACAAAGTCCCTCACGAAGGCGAGACACAAAGTCCCTCACGAAAAGGCGAGACACAAAGTCCCTCACGAAAGCCAGACACAAAGTCCCTCACGAAAAGACGAAACACAAAGTCCCCCCACGACAAGACGAGACACAAAGTCCCCCCACGAAAAGGCGAATCACAAAGTCCCCCCACGAAAAGACGAGACACAAAGTCCCTCACGAAAGGCGAGACACAAAGTCCCTCACGAAAAGGCAGACACAAAGTCCCTCACGAAAAGACGAGACACAAAGTCCTCACGAAAAGACGAGACACAAAGTCCCTCACGAAAAGGCGAGACACAAAGTCCCTCACGAAAAGACGAGACACAAAGTCCCTCACGAAAGGCGAGACACAAAGTCCCTCACTAAAAGACGAGACACAAAGTCCCTCACGAAAGGCGAGACACAAAGTCCCTCACGAAAAGGCGAGACACAAAGTCCCTCACGAAAGGCGAGACACAAAGTCCCTCACTAAAAGACGAGACACAAAGTCCCTCACGAAAAGACAGACACAAAGTCCCTCACGAAAAGACGAGACACAAAGTCCCTCACGAAAAGACGAGACACAAAGTCCCTCACGAAAAGACGAGACACAAAGTCCCTCACGAAAAGGCGAGACACAAAGTCCCTCACGAAAGGCGAGACACAAAGTCCCTCACGAAAGGCGAGACACAAAGTCCCTCACGAAAAGGCGAGACACAAAGTCCCTCACGAAAGACGAGACACAAAGTCCCTCACGAAAAGGCGAGACACAAAGTCCCTCACGAAAAGACGAGACACAAAGTCCCTCACGAAAAGACGAGACACAAAGTCCCCCCACCAAAAGACGAGACACAAAGTCCCTCACGAAAGGCAGACACAAAGTCCCTCACGAAAAGACGAGACACAAAGTCCCTCACGAAAAGACGAGACACAAAGTCCCCTCACGAAAAGACGAGACACAAAGTCCCCTCACGAAAAGACGAGACACAAAGTCCCCTCACGAAAAGACGAGACACAAAGTCCCCTCACGAAAAGACGAGACACAAAGTCCCCTCACGAAAAGACGAGACACAAAGTCCCCTCACGAAAAGACGAGACACAAAGTCCCCTCACTAAAAGACGAGACACAAAGTCCCCTCACGAAAAGACGAGACACAAAGTCCCCTCACGAAAAGACGAGACACAAAGTCCCCTCACGAAAAGACGAGACACAAAGTCCCCTCACGAAAAGACGAGACACAAAGTCCCCTCACTAAAAGACGAGACACAAAGTCCCCTCACGAAAAGACGAAACACAAAGTTCCCTCACGAAAAGACGAGACACAAGGTCCCCTCACGAAAAGGCAGACACAAAGTTCCCTCACGAAAAGACGAGACACAAAGTCCCCACACGAAAATACGAGACACAAAGTCCCCACGAAGGCGAGACACAAAGTCCCTCACGAAAAGACGAAACACAAAGTTCCCTCACGAAAAGACGAGACACAAGGTCCCCTCACGAAAAGACGAGACACAAAGTCCCCTCACGAAAAGACGAGACACAAAGTCCCTCACGAAAAGACGAGACACAAAGTCCCCTCACGAAAAGACGAGACACAAAGTCCCCCCACGAAAAGACGAGACACAAAGTCCCCTCACGAAAAGACGAGACACAAAGTCCCCTCACTAAAAGACGAGACACAAAGTCCCCTCACGAAAAGACGAGACACAAAGTCCCCTCACGAAAAGACGAGACACAAAGTCCCCTCACGAAAAGACGAGACACAAAGTCCCCTCACTAAAAGACGAGACACAAAGTCCTCACGAAAGGCGAGACACAAAGTCCCTCACGAAAAGCGAGACACAAAGTCCCTCACGAAAAGGCAGACACAAAGTCCCTCACGAAAAGACGAGACACAAAGTCCTCACGAAAAGACGAGACACAAAGTCCCTCACGAAAAGACGAGACACAAAGTCCCTCACGAAAAGACGAGACACAAAGTCCCTCACGAAAGGCGAGACACAAAGTCCCTCACGAAAAGACGAGACACAAAGTCCCTCACGAAAGGCGAGACACAAAGTCCCTCACGAAAAGACAGACACAAAGTCCCTCACGAAAAGGCGAGACACAAAGTCCCTCACGAAAGGCCAGACACAAAGTCCCTCACGAAAAGACGAGACACAAAGTCCCTCACGAAAAGACGAGACACAAAGTCCTCACGAAAAGCGAGACACAAAGTCCCTCACGAAAAGACGAGACACAAAGTCCCTCACAAAGCGAGACACAAAGTCCCTCACGAAAGGCGAGACACAAAGTCCCTCACGAAAAGACGAGACACAAAGTCCCTCACGAAAAGACGAGACACAAAGTCCCTCACGAAAAGCGAGACACAAAGTCCCTCACGAAAAGACGAGACACAAAGTCCCTCACGAAAAGACGAGACACAAAGTCCCTCACGAAAAGCGAGACACAAAGTCCCTCACTAAAAGACGAGACACAAAGTCCCTCACGAAAAGGCGAGACACAAAGTCCTCACGAAAAGGCGAGACACAAAGTCCCTCACGAAAAGACGAGACACAAAGTCCTCACGAAAGGCGAGACACAAAGTCCTCACGAAAAGACGAGACACAAAGTCCCTCACGAAAAGACGAGACACAAAGTCCCTCACGAAAAGACGAGACACAAAGTCCCTCACGAAAAGACGAGACACAAAGTCCCTCACGAAAAGACGAGACACAAAGTCCCTCACGAAAGGCGAGACACAAAGTCCCTCACGAAAAGACGAGACACAAAGTCCCTCACGAAAAAGAGACACAAAGTCCCTCACGAAAAGACGAGACACAAAGTCCCTCACGAAAGACGAGACACAAAGTCCCTCACGAAAAGCGAGACACAAAGTCCCTCAAAAGCGAGACACAAAGTCCCCTCACGAAAAGAGACACAAAGTCCCTCACTAAAAGACGAGACACAAAGTCCCTCACGAAAAGACGAGACACAAAGTCCCTCACGAAAAGGCAGACACAAAGTCCCTCACTAAAAGACGAGACACAAAGTCCCTCACGAAAGGCAGAGACACAAAGTCCCCTCACGAAAAGACGAGACACAAAGTCCCCTCACGAAAAGACGAGACACAAAGTCCCCTCACTAAAAGACGAGACACAAAGTCCCCTCACGAAAAGACGAGACACAAAGTCCCTCACGAAAAGACGAGACACAAAGTCCCTCACGAAAGACGAGACACAAAGTCCTCACGAAAGACGAGACACAAAGTCCCTCACGAAAAGACGAGACACAAAGTCCTCACGAAAAGGCGAGACACAAAGTCCCTCACGAAAAGCGAGACACAAAGTCCCTCACGAAAAGACGAGACACAAAGTCCCTCACGAAAGGCAGACACAAAGTCCCTCACGAAAAGAGACACAAAGTCCCTCACGAAAAGGCGAGACACAAAGTCCCTCACGAAAGCGAGACACAAAGTCCCTCACGAAAAGACGAGACACAAAGTCCCTCACGAAAAGACGAGACACAAAGTCCCTCACGAAAAGACGAGACACAAAGTCCCTCACGAAAAGATTTAGACACAAAGTCCTCACGAAAAGACGAGACACAAAGTCCCTCACGAAAAGACGAGACACAAAGTCCCTCACGAAAAGATTTAGACACAAAGTCCCTCACGAAAAGACGAGACACAAAGTCCCTCACGAAAAGCGAGACACAAAGTCCCCTAAAAGACACACAAGTCCCTCACGAAAAGACGAGACACAAAGTCCCTCACAAAAGACGAGACACAAAGTCCTCACAAAAGACAGACACAAAGTCCCTCACGAAAAGACGAGACACAAAGTCCCTCACGAAAAGCGAGACACAAAGTCCCTCACGAAAAGCGAGACACAAAGTCCTCACGAAAAGACGAGACACAAAGTCCTCACGAAAGACGAGACACAAAGTCCCTCCAAAAGAGACACAAAGTCCCTCACGAAAAGACGAGACACAAAGTCCCTCACGAAAGACGAGACACAAAGTCCTCACGAAAAGACGAGACACAAAGTCCCTCACGAAAGCGAGACACAAAGTCCCTCACGAAAGGCAGACACAAAGTCCTCACGAAAAGACGAGACACAAAGTCCCTCACGAAAGACGAGACACAAAGTCCCTCACGAAAGGCGAGACACAAAGTCCCTCACTAAAAGACGAGACACAAAGTCCCTCACGAAAAGACGAGACACAAAGTCCCTCGACGAAGGCAGACACAAAGTCCCTCACGAAAGACGAGACACAAAGTCCCTCACGAAAAGGCAGACACAAAGTCCCTCACGAAAGAGACACAAAGTCCTCACGAAAAGCGAGACACAAAGTCCCTCACGAAAAGATTTAGACACAAAGTCCTCACGAAAAGACACAAAGTCCCTCACGAAAGACGAGACACAAAGTCCTCACGAAAGGCAGACACAAAGTCCCCTCACGAAAAGACGAGACACAAAGTCCCTACAAAAGATTTAGACACAAAGTCCCTCACGAAAAAGCGAGTACATTAGTCCCTCACGAAAAGCGTGTACATTAGTCCTGTACAAAGACGAGTACATCAGTGTGTACATTAGCATGTACATTAGCATGTACATTAGCATGTACATCAGTGTACATCAGCCTGTACATCAGTGTGTACATTAGCGTGTACATTAGCGTGTACATTAGCCTGTACATCAGTGTACATTAGCATGTACATTAGCATGTACATCAGTGTGTACATTAGCCTGTACATCAGTGTGTACATTAGCATGTACATTAGCATGTACATTAGCATGTACATTAGCCTGTAAATAACATGTACATTAGCGTGTACATTAGCATGTACATCAGTGTGTACATCAGCGTGTACATTAGCCTGTACATCAGTGTGTACATTAGTGTGTACATCAGTGTGTACATTAGCGTGTACATTAGCCTGTACATTAGCGTGTACATTAGCATGTACATCAGTGTGTACATTAGCGTGTACATTAGCGTGTACATTAGCGTGTACATTAGCGTGTACATTAGCGTGTACATTAGCGTGTACATCAGTGTGTACATTAGCGTGTACATTAGCGTGTACATTAGCGTGTACATTAGCGTGTACATCAGTGTGTACATTAGCGTGTACATTAGCGTGTACATTAGCGTGTACATCAGTGTGTACATTAGCGTGTACATTAGTGTGTACATTAGCGTGTACATTAGCGTGTACATCAGCGTGTACATTAGCGTGTACATTAGCGTGTACATTAGCGTGTACATCAGTGTGTACATTAGCCTGTACATTAGCGTGTACATTAGCGTGTACATTAGCCTGTACATCAGTGTGTACATTAGCGTGTACATTAGCGTGTACATTAGCGTGTACATTAGCGTGTACATTAGCGTGTACATTAGCGTGTACATCAGCGTGTACATTAGCGTGTACATTAGCGTGTACATTAGCGTGTACATTAGCGTGTACATTAGCGTGTACATTAGCGTGTACATTAGCGTGTACATTAGCGTGTACATTAGTGTGTACATTAGCCTGTACATTAGCGTGTACATTAGCGTGTACATTAGCGTGTACATTAGCGTGTACATTAGCCTGTACATTAGCGTGTACATTAGCGTGTACATTAGCGTGTACATTAGCGTGTACATTAGCCTGTACATTAGCGTGTACATTAGCGTGTACATTAGCGTGTACATTAGCGTGTACATTAGCCTGTACATCAGTGTGTACATTAGCGTGTACATTAGCGTGTACATCAGTGTGTACATTAGCGTGTACATTAGCGTGTACATCAGTGTGTACATTAGCGTGTACATCAGTGTGTACATTAGCGTGTACATTAGCGTGTACATTAGCGTGTACATTAGCGTGTACATTAGCGTGTACATCAGTGTGTACATTAGCGTGTACATTAGCGTGTACATCAGTGTGTACATTAGCGTGTACATTAGCGTGTACATTAGCGTGTACATTAGCGTGTACATTAGCGTGTACATCAGCGTGTACATTAGCGTGTACATTAGCGTGTACATTAGCGTGTACATCAGCGTGTACATTAGCGTGTACATTAGCGTGTACATTAGCGTGTACATTAGCGTGTACATTAGCGTGTACATTAGCCTGTACATTAGCGTGTACATTAGCGTGTACATCAGTGTGTACATTAGCGTGTACATCAGTGTGTACATTAGCGTGTACATTAGCGTGTACATTAGTGTGTACATTAGCGTGTACATTAGCGTGTACATTAGCCTGTACATTAGCGTGTACATTAGCGTGTACATTAGCGTGTACATTAGCGTGTACATTAGCGTGTGTACATTAGCGTGTACATTAGCGTGTACATTAGCGTACATTGTGTACATTAGCGTGTACATTAGCGTGTACATTAGCGTGTACATCAGTGTGTACATTAGCGTGTACATTAGCGTGTACATTAGGTACATTAGGTACATTAGCGTGTACATTAGCGTGTACATTAGCGTGTACATTAGCGTGTACATTAGCGTGTACATTAGCGTGTACATTAGCCTGTACATTAGCGTGTACATTAGCGTGTACATTAGCGTGTACATTAGCGTGTACATTAGCGTGTACATTAGCGTGTACATTAGTGTGTACATTAGCGTGTACATTAGCGTGTACATTAGCCTGTACATCAGCGTGTACATTAGCGTGTACATTAGCGTGTACATTAGCGTGTACATTAGCCTGTACATCAGCGTGTACATTAGCGTGTACATTAGCGTGTACATTAGCGTACATTAGCGTGTACATTAGCGTGTACATTAGCGTGTACATTAGCGTGTACATCAGCGTGTACATTAGCGTGTACATTAGCGTGTACATTAGCGTGTACATTAGCGTGTACATTAGCGTGTACATTAGCCTGTACATTAGCGTGTACATTAGCGTGTACATTAGCGTGTACATTAGCGTGTACATTAGCCTGTACATCAGCGTGTACATTAGCGTGTACATTAGCGTGTACATTAGCGTGTACATTAGCGTGTACATTAGCGTGTACATTAGCGTGTACATTAGCGTGTACATTAGCGTGTACATTAGCGTGTACATTAGCGTGTACATTAGCGTGTACATTAGCGTGTACATTAGCGTGTACATTAGCGTGTACATTAGCGTGTACATTAGCGTGTACATTAGCGTGTACATTAGCGTGTACATTAGCGTGTACATAACATGTACATTAGCGTGTACATTAGCGTGTACATTAGCCTGTACATCAGTGTGTACATTAGCCTGTACATTAGCGTGTACAGCGTACATTAGCGTGTACATCAGCGTGTACATTAGCGTGTACATTAGCGTGTACATTAGCGTGTACATCAGCGTGTACATTAGCGTGTACATTAGCGTGTACATCAGCGTGTACATTAGCGTGTACATTAGCGTGTACATTAGCGTGTACATCAGTGTGTACATTAGCGTGTACATCAGCGTGTACATTAGCGTGTACATTAGCGTGTACATTAGTGTGTACATTAGCGTGTACATTAGCGTGTACATTAGCCTGTACATATTAGCGTGTGTACATTAGTGTACATTAGCGTGTACATTAGCGTGTACATTAGCGTACATTAGCGTGTACATTAGCCTGTACATTAGCGTGTACATTAGCGTGTACATTAGCGTGTACATTAGCGTGTACATTAGCGTGTACATTAGTGTGTACATTAGCGTGTACATTAGCGTGTACATTAGCGTGTACATTAGCCTGTACATTAGCCTGTACATTAGCCTGTACATTAGCGTGTACATTAGCGTGTACATTAGCGTGTACATTAGCGTGTACATTAGCGTGTACATTAGCCTGTACATTAGCCTGTACATTAGCCTGTACATTAGTGTGTACATCAGCGTGTACATCAGCGTGTACATTAGCGTGTACATTAGCGTGTACATTAGCGTGTACATTAGCGTGTACATCAGTGTGTACATTAGCCTGTACATTAGCGTGTACATTAGCGTGTACATTAGCCTGTACATTAGCCTGTACATTAGCCTGTACATTAGCGTGTACATCAGCGTGTACATTAGCGTGTACATTAGCGTGTACATTAGCCTGTACATTAGCCTGTACTACTGTAGTCGACCTCCAGGTTGACCCAGGTTCCCCTCTGTTGGTCTCAGCCGGTGAGAACAACATGGACAAGGCGGGCAAGGCGCTGGCCAATGAGGAGGTGGCGTCCGCCGCCCGGCGCCTCACCTCTCTGGAGATGAAGGAGCTGAACGAGAGGCAGCGGGCGGAGCACGCCATGCGCATGCACCAGCACAGCAGGAGCGCCCTGGAGAGGGCGGAGCAGCGCAGCGCGGAGCTGGAGGCCAACGTCACGGAGGTGTGTGTGTGTGTGTGGCGCCAGTCGTCTGGTATTCAATGTTTTATTTCACTCCCACCCCCCATGAAGCCTCCCTGTATGCATTCATTATAAAGCCCCCCCTCCCAGCTGACCCAGGTGGTCGTGGAGGCGCAGCAGGTGGAGCAGCAGCTGAGAGACGAGCTGGCGGGCGGCGGCGGCGTGCTGAGCGAGGCCGAGCGGGCCAGGATCGCCGAGCTGGAGAAGAGCGAGGCGGAGCTCTGCTGGGAGGTCTCACAGTAGGTTTACACACAAAGGGGGCGGGGCTTAATATAAATATATATTTATATAAATATATATACACACAATTATACACATATAAATAAAACAAAAATATATATATTTCTATATGTGTATGAATATAAATAAAATAGAATATCTATACATTAAAAGAAGAAAATCCAAAAAGAAAGGACTCCTCCTGTGGGAGTTTGATGCCATGTGTGGCTCCAGGCTCCAGGAGGTGTCCCATGTGGCCGTGATGCAGGCGTCGGCTCTGCAGGCCGGACAGCAGGCCAGAGACGAGGAGCTGGAAGCTCTGAGGGGACAGACACTGGACTACCAGGTAACGCTGTTTGTTCAACACCTTCTCTCTCCTGAGCGTGGTCTCACGGCGTCTCTGGCTCCGCCCTCAGTCGCACTCGGACGAGAAGGCCCTCATCGGCGAGCTCCACCGGCAGGTCGTGGCGCTGCGGCTCGGCGAGGCGGCGTCTCTGGCCGAGCGGGAGGCGGCGGCCTCTCGCGGGCGGCAGCTGGAGGCCGGCCGGCTGCGCGGCGAGCAGCGGCAGGACGCCGCCGAGCGCGCCCTGTTCCTCGCCCGCCAGGAGGCCGGCAACAGCCGGCGCCGCCTGCGGCAGAGCGTCCAGGCGCTGCGGCGGCAGCTGGCCGGAGCGCTGCCGCTCCGCCGGCTGGAGAAGTTCTCCCTGGCCGCGGCGAGCCTCCAGGAGGACCGGGCCAGAGCCCGGGAGGAGAAGAGGAGCGCCGAGGAGGAGAGCAGGAGGGCGGAGGGCCGGGCCGAGGAGCTGGAGCTGAGGCTGCGAGGCCTGGAGGAGCTCCTCTCCACGCTGAAGGACGCCACGGGGGCCCACAAGGTGCGTCGCGGCACACAGAGCGCCGGCTGCGGGACGTCCTCCTGACGCTCGTCTACCGCAGGTCACCGAGTGGCACCGCAAGATGGAGGAGGCTCGTCTGCAGGAGCTGAGGAAGGGGAGGGAGCTGCTGGTCCAGAGGGAGGAGATCCGCTACCTGAAGAGCCTGGTGGAGGAGCAGGAGAGCAGCATCCGCCAGCTGGAGGAGGAGACGGTGCAGCTCGACACGGTGAGGAAGCTGAGAGGGTGGAGCCGTGTTAGCTCAACGCTAACCTCTCTAGCCGTGTTAGCTCAACGCTAACCTCTCTAGCCGTGTTAGCTCAACGCTAACCTCTCTAGCCGTGTTAGCTCAACGCTAACCTCTCTAGCCGTGTTAGCTCAACGCTAACCTCTCTCCGTGTTAGCTCAACGCTAACCTCTCTAGCCGTGTTAGCTCAACGCTAACCTCTCTAGCCGTGTTAGCT
This sequence comes from Pseudoliparis swirei, assembly GCF_029220125.1. Classification (NCBI taxonomy): domain Eukaryota; kingdom Metazoa; phylum Chordata; class Actinopteri; order Perciformes; family Liparidae; genus Pseudoliparis; species Pseudoliparis swirei. The sequence goes on along the minus strand of NC_079393.1, from coordinate 709,561 downwards.
CAACGCTAACCTCTTTATCTCTCCCCCCTCTCTCTCCTCTCTCCCCCCTCTCTCTCCTCTCTCCTCTCTCTCCCCTCTCTCTCTCCTCCCTCTCCCCGCTCTCTCTCCTCTCCCCCCTCTCTCTCCTCTCTCTCTCTCCCCTCTCTCTCTCCTCTCTCGCTCCCCTCTCTCTCCTCTCCCTCTCCTCTCTCTCCCCTCTCCCCTCTCTCTCCCTTCTCTCCCCTCTCTCTCTCCCTTCTCTCCCCTCTCTCTCTCCTCTCTCCCCCCCCTCCCTCTCTCCTCTCTCTCTCGCCCCCCTCTCTCTCCTCTCCTCTCTCTCCCCTCTCCCCTCTCTCTCCCTTCTCTCCCCTCTCTCTCTCCTCTCTCTCCCTCTCTCTCTCCTCTCCCCTCTCTCTCGCCCCTCTCTCTCCTCTTCACCACGTCCAGCTTCAGGAAGAGCGTGAGCTGGCGTTTGACCAGAGAGAAGTGGGTCTGGAGCTCCAGCTGGACCAGTACCAGCAGCAGCAGAACCGGGTCCTGAGCGCTGCGGAGCAGGTGAGCCGCCGCCCCCTATAGGGCAGCCCGTGTAAGGTCTCCTGGGTGTGACGCCTCTCCGTGTGTTCCAGCGTGACGGAGGCCCGGCAGCCCGACCCGACCCCGGCCTGCCTCTGGACCGGCAGCTGGACCTGGCTCTGGCTCAGACCGCAGAGCACGGCCGCACCGCCAGGGACACGCAGGCCACCTGCAGCCACCTGCACCAGGTGGGTGGGTGGGTTAGCGGGTAGGTAGGTAGGAAGGTAGGAGGGTAAGTAGTGAGGTAGGTAAAGTGTAATTATTTAGCTCTTCTCACAAAGTGGTGACAGTAGTCAATAGCAACAAGGTGTCAACACCAGAACATGTCACCAGGTGAAGAGCATCACAACAACACACTGGGAGGAGAGGGACGACGCTCAGGTCAGCCAGATGTCAGAGTACACAGGAATGTACTGAGATGGAACCCCCCCCCAGCAGAAGCTGAAGGAGAAGGAGGCGTCTCTGTGGAAGGCGGAGCAGAACGTGGTGTCCAGGGACCGGGTGATCAACGAGCTGAGGCTGAGGCTGCCGGCCTCGGCCGACAGGGAGCGGCTGCTCGCCGACCTCCAGGAGGGCCGGGCGGAGCGCCCCCCCCCCACGGCGCTCGCCCACCAGACCATCAAAGACCTCCAGGGGAGACTCGGCCAGAAGGAGGACGTGCTGAAGAAATACCGGCGGCAGCTGACTCAGGCCAGACAGGTACGGGCTGAAGAGGAAGTGACTATTCTCTGGTGTAATGAAGTCTACATAGTTAATGTGGTAGTGACTATTCTCTGGTGTAATGAAGTCTACATAATTAATGTGGTAGTGACTATTCTCTGGTGTGTAATGAAGTCTACATAGTTAATGTGGTAGTGACTATTCTCTGGTGTAATGAAGTCTACATAGTTAATGTGGTAGTGACTATTCTCTGGTGTGTAATGAAGTCTACATAATTAATGTGGTAGTGACTATTCTCTGGTGTGTAATGAAGTCTACATAGTTAATGAGGTCGTGACTATTCTCTGGTGTCTAGAGGCCCATCTCCAGTGGTCTAATGGTACATTGTGTTATCGCCTTAGAAGACTAGCGGAGGGGTAGAAAACCCGTAAACCCTTTTGATGTGAGCGCAGCTGAAAACAGTTATGCTGCTAGTGAAGCTATCCAACTGGCCTTCCTTTGAGCCACTAGAAGAACTCCAGACATATGTACTATCCACATCATGATTCATAACCTCTTGACGAGATGTTCTCTTCATCTGATGACGGTGAGCTCATGGAGCACGTGGCTCTGGTGGCTCACTGAGCGTCATGTGATGCTGCTCCTTGTGACCAGGACCAGGAGGAGCTGATCCAGAGGCACCAGGAGGAGCTGAGAGCGCTGCACCACAAGCTGGACCTGCACACGGACTCCTCCCTGGACCGCTTCAAGCAGACGGCCATGGTGCGTTCAGGGCCCGGTGTCCTCACCCAAGGGCCCTGAACGCACCCTTTCTCTTCTTTTTGTGTGTGTGTCTCTTTGTGTGTCTCTGTGTGTGTGTCTCTGAGTCCTGCAGCGTTCAGGTGTTCTCCTTTTTTTGTCCAGGAGCTGATGAGGAAGCCGGCCATCCGGCCTCCGTCGGCCGCCGCCGCCCAGCAGCTGCAGCGATTGGCCGAGCTGCAGCAGACGCTGGCCGAGCAGGACGAGTCGCTGGAGGCCGCCTCCCACAAGCTGAGGTTGGCCACCGCAGAGCTGGAGCGCCAGAGGGTCGCCACGGCAACGCTGGCCAGGAGGCACGGCGACGAGACGGCCAGGTGACGGTCTGAGACTCGCGTTAACGATGGAACACGGGGGAACGTCTGGGGACGCTCACGAGATTACCCAGAATGCCGTTCAAGGACTTGAGGAACATAGTTGCAGAACATAGTCTAGACCAGCTGCAGAACATAGTCTACACCAGCTGCAGAACATAGTCTAGACCAGCTGCAGAACATAGTCTACACCAGCTGCAGAACATAGTCTAGACCAGCTGCAGAACATAGTCTACACCAGCTGCAGAACATAGTCTAGACCAGCTGCAGAACATAGTCTACACCAGCTGCAGAACATAGTCTAGACCAGCTGCAGAACATAGTCTACACCAGCTGCAGAACATAGTCTAGACCAGCTGCAGAACATAGTCTACACCAGCTGCAGAACATAGTCTACACCAGCTGCAGAACATAGTCTAGACCAGCTGCAGAACATAGTCTACACCAGCTGCAGAACATAGTCTAGACCAGCTGCAGAACATAGTCTACACCAGCTGCAGAACATAGTCTACACCAGCGACAGAACATAGTCTACACCAGCTGCAGAACATAGCCTACACCAGCTGCAGAACATAGTCTACACCAGCTGCAGAACATAGTCTACACCAGCTGCAGAACATAGTCTACACCAGCTGCAGAACATAGTCTAGACCAGCTGCAGAACATAGTCTACACCAGCGACAGAACATAGTCTACACCAGCTGCTGAACATAGTCTAGACCAGCTGCAGAACATAGTCTAGACCAGCTGCAGAACATAGTCTAGACCAGCTGCAGAACATAGTCTAGACCAGCTGCAGAACATAGTCTACACCAGCTGCAGAACATAGTCTACACCAGCTGCAGAACATAGTCTACACCATGCAGAACACAGTCTACACCAGCTGCAGAACATAGTCTAGACCAGCTGCAGAACACAGTCTACACCAGCTGCAGAACATAGTCTACACCAGCTGCAGAACATAGTCTAGACCAGCTGCAGAACACAGTCTACACCAGCTGCAGAACATAGTCTAGACCAGCTGCAGAACATAGTCTACACCAGCTGCAGAACATAGTCTACACCAGCTGCAGAACATAGTCTACACCATGCAGAACACAGTCTACACCAGCTGCAGAACATAGTCTAGACCAGCTGCAGAACATAGTCTACACCAGCTGCAGAACATAGTCTAGACCAGCTGCAGAACATAGTCTACACCAGCTGCAGAACATAGTCTAGACCAGCTGCAGAACATAGTCTACACCAGCTGCTGAACATAGTCTAGACCAGCTGCAGAACATAGTCTAGACCAGCTGCAGAACATAGTCTACACCAGCTGCAGAACATAGTCTACACCAGCTGCAGAACATAGTCTAGACCAGCTGCAGAACATAGTCTAGACCAGCTGCAGAACATGGTCTACACCAGCGACAGAACATAGTCTACACCAGCTGCTGAACATAGTCTACACCAGCTGCAGAACATAGTCTAGACCAGCTGCAGAACATAGTCTACACCAGCTGCAGAACATAGTCTACACCAGCTGCAGAACATAGTCTACACCAGCTGCAGAACATAGTCTACACCATGCAGAACACAGTCTACACCAGCTGCAGAACATAGTCTACACCAGCTGCAGAACATAGTCTACACCAGCTGCAGAACATAGTCTACACCAGCTGCAGAACATAGTCTAGACCAGCTGCAGAACATAGTCTACACCAGCTGCAGAACATAGTCTACACCAGCTGCAGAACATAGTCTACACCAGCTGCTGAACATAGTCTAGACCAGCTGCAGAACATAGTCTAGACCAGCTGCAGAACATAGTCTACACCAGCTGCAGAACATAGTCTAGACCAGCTGCAGAACATAGTCTACACCATGCAGAACACAGTCTACACCAGCTGCAGAACATAGTCTAGACCAGCTGCAGAACATAGTCTACACCAGCTGCTGAACATAGTCTAGACCAGCTGCAGAACATAGTCTACACCAGCTGCAGAACATAGTCTACACCAGCTGCTGAACATAGTCTAGACCAGCTGCAGAACATAGTCTACACCAGCTGCAGAACATAGTCTACACCAGCTGCAGAACATAGTCTACACCAGCTGCAGAACATAGTCTAGACCAGCTGCAGAACATAGTCTACACCATGCAGAACACAGTCTACACCAGCTGCAGAACACAGTCTACACCAGCTGCAGAACATAGTCTACACCAGCTGCAGAACATAGTCTACACCAGCTGCAGAACATAGTCTAGACCAGCTGCAGAACATAGTCTACACCAGCTGCAGAACATAGTCTACACCAGCTGCAGAACATAGTCTAGACCAGCTGCAGAACATAGTCTACACCAGCTGCAGAACATAGTCTAGACCAGCTGCAGAACATAGTCTACACCAGCTGCAGAACATAGTCTACACCAGCTGCTGAACATAGTCTAGACCAGCTGCAGAACATAGTCTAGACCAGCTGCAGAACATAGTCTACACCAGCTGCAGAACATAGTCTAGACCAGCTGCAGAACATAGTCTAGACCAGCTGCAGAACATAGTCTACACCAGCTGCAGAACATAGTCTACACCAGCGACAGAACATAGTCTACACCAGCTGCTGAACATAGTCTACACCAGCTGCAGAACACAGTCTACACCAGCTGCAGAACACAGTCTACACCAGCTGCAGAACATAGTCTACACCAGCTGCAGAACATAGTCTACACCAGCTGCAGAACATAGTCTACACCAGCTGCAGAACATAGTCTACACCAGCTGCAGAACACAGTCTACACCAGCTGCAGAACATAGTCTACACCAGCTGCAGAACATAGTCTAGACCAGCTGCAGAACATAGTCTACACCAGCTGCAGAACATAGTCTACACCAGCTGCAGAACATAGTCTACACCAGCTGCAGAACATAGTCTACACCAGCTGCAGAACATAGTCTAGACCAGCTGCAGAACATAGTCTAGACCAGCTGCAGAACATAGTCTACACCAGCTGCAGAACATAGTCTACACCAGCTGCTGAACATAGTCTAGACCAGCTGCAGAACATAGTCTACACCAGCTGCAGAACATAGTCTAGACCAGCTGCAGAACATAGTCTACACCAGCTGCAGAACATAGTCTACACCAGCTGCAGAACATAGTCTAGACCAGCTGCAGAACATAGTCTACACCAGCTGCAGAACACAGTCTACACCAGCTGCAGAACACAGTCTACACCAGCTGCAGAACACAGTCTACACCAGCTGCAGAACATAGTCTACACCAGCTGCAGAACACAGTCTACACCAGCTGCAGAACATAGTCTACACCAGCTGCAGAACATAGTCTAGACCAGCTGCAGAACATAGTCTACACCAGCTGCAGAACATAGTCTACACCATGCAGAACATAGTCTACACCAGCTGCAGAACACAGTCTACACCAGCTGCAGAACACAGTCTACACCAGCTGCAGAACACAGTCTAGACCAGCTGCAGAACATAGTCTACACCAGCTGCAGAACATAGTCTACACCAGCTGCAGAACATAGTCTACACCAGCTGCAGAACATAGTCTACACCAGCTGCAGAACATAGTCTAGACCAGCTGCAGAACATAGTCTAGACCAGCTGCAGAACATAGTCTACACCAGCTGCAGAACATAGTCTAGACCAGCTGCTGAACATAGTCTACACCAGCTGCAGAACATAGTCTACACCAGCTGCAGAACATAGTCTACACCAGCTGCAGAACATAGCCCCCCCCCCATACGTTCACAGTGATGACCTGAAGTGATGTCATCACTCCAGTGTGCGGGTCGTGTCTGGTCTAACACGGGGGCGTTGCAGGCTGGAGGAGCGCCACGCCGCCCGGCTGGCCGTTCTGGCCGCCCAGACGGAGGAGCAGGCGGGCTGCGCGGCGCGGGCGGAGGAGGCGGCGGGCGAGCTGCGGGCGGCGCTGGCGGCCCAGACAGAGGCCAGCGGGCGCTCGCCCAGCAGCGCCATGAAGCAGCTGGTGGAGCGGCTGAAGGCGCAGCTGGGCCACAAGGAGAAGCAGCTCAAGGTCAGCAGCATGACCTTCAGTCACAAGTGATGCACGCTGGACGCCTCCACATCTACACTCAGTGAATCAATACAAGTAGAATATAAATACAACTAGAATGGGCACTCGGTAGAGCGCATACCTTCGCATATCACAAGATTGGGCATTGAATTATGAACAGTTTCGCATTAGTTGCATGCCAATTGGACAAAAATGTATCGTGCTGAGTTTGACCTTTCCATGACCTTGACCTTTGACCCGATTGATCCCAAAATCTAATCAAATGGTCCCCGGATAATAACCAATCATCCCACCAAATTTCATGCGATTCAAGAACATTTTGACCTGTTCATGACCTTTGACCTTGACCTTTGACCCGATAGATCCCAAAATCTAATCAACTGGTCCCCGGATAATAAACAATCATCCCACCAAATTTCATGCGATTCAAGAACATTTTGACCTGTTCATGACCTTTGACCTTGACCTTTGACCCGATAGATCCCAAAATCTAATCAACTGGTCCCCGGATAATAAACAATCATCCCACCAAATTGCATGAGATTCGGTTCAATACTTTTTGAGTTTTGCGAATAACACGCATACAAATAAATAAATACACGGCGATCAAAACATAACCTTCCGGCATTTTCAATGCGAAGGTAATAATAATATTAATTCTATTTGATTCAAGTTTGGTCTTTTTTTTAACCAAAAACTAAAAAAGGTTGTTTATTTTAAAAAAACAAAGTTTGTTTGCAACGAAAAGAAAATTTCTATTTTTTTAATAATAATTAGTTCGTCACGAAAAAAATAAATAATAATAATTTGTTTTAAAGGGGGAAAAATTGTGTTTGTTGAAAAAAAATGTTTGGTTTATCACGAAAAAGGGAAAAAAAGTATAATAAAAATATTATATTGTTTGTCAAAAAAACAAAAATGACAGAACTTGAAAGTGGTTTTAAAAAGAGAAAAGAAGAAAAAAAATCACATTTTTAGGAACACTTAGGAAAAAATCTAATCTTGTTTGTCCCGAAAAGAAGAAGAAAGTTAGTTGTTTGTATGAAGAAGAAGTTTGTGGCGCTCACCTCCACCTCTCAGGCGCTCAGCAGGGCGCTGCTGGAGCTGCGGGCCGACATGACGGCGGCCGCGGAGCAGCAGGTCGTCACCGGCGCCGCGCAGAGGGAGGAGAGCCTCAACCTGCAGGCGCTGCTGGACCGCCACACCCGAGAGCTCAAGGTGGCCCCGCCCACTTCCCATCCATCAACATGCACACACTCATATATACACACTCAGAGAAGTCTCCTTCAACCTAAAGAGAACTCAGAGAAGTCTCCTTCAACGTAAAGAGAACTCAGAGAAGTCTCCTTCAACCTAAAGAGAACTCAGAAGTCTCCTTCAACGTAAAGAGAACTCAGAAGTCTCCTTCAACGTAAAGAGAACTCAGAGAAGTCTCCTTCAACCTAAAGAGAACTCAGAGAAGTCTCCTTCAACTTAAAGAGAACTCAGAAGTCTCCTTCTTCAACCTAAAGAGAAGTCTCCTTCAACGTAAAGAGAACTCAGAATTCTCCTTCAACGTAAAGAGAACTCACAATTCTCCTTCTTCAACATAAAGAGAACTCAGAAGTCTCCTTCTTCAACGTAAAGAGAACTCAGAAATCTCCTTCAACGTAAAGAGAACTCAGAAGTCTCCCTCTTCAACGTGAAGAGAACTCAGAGAAGTCTCCTTCTTCAATGTAGAGAACTCAGAAGTCTCCTTCAACGTAAAGAGAACTCAGAGAAGTCTCATTCCTCAATGTAAAGAGAACTCAGAGAAGTCTCCTTCTTCAACGTAAAGAGAACTCAGAGAAGTCTCCTTCATCAACGTAAAGAGAACTCAGAAGTCTCCTTCTTCAACGTGAAGAGAACTCAGAGAAGTCTCCTTCTTCAATGTAGAGAACTCAGAAGTCTCCTTCAACGTAAAGAGAACTCAGAGAAGTCTCATTCTTCAATGTAAAGAGAACTCAGAAGTCTCCTTCTTCAACGTAAAGAGAACTCAGAAGTCTCCTTCAACGTAAAGAGAACTCAGAGAAGTCTCCTTCAATGTAAAGAGAACTCAGAGAAGTCTCCTTCTTCAACGTGAAGAGAACTCAGAGAAGTCTCCTTCTTCAATGTAGAGAACTCAGAAGTCTCCTTCAACGTAAAGAGAACTCAGAGAAGTCTCCTTCTTCAACGTAAAGAGAACTCAGAAGTCTCCTTCAACGTAAAGAGAACTCAGAGAAGTCTCCTTCAACGTAAAGAGAACTCAGAAGTCTCCTTCTTCAATGTAAAGAGAACTCAGAGAAGTCTCCTTCTTCATCTCTTCCTCCTCCACAGCTGCGGGTGCAGGAGCTCAGCGAGGAGCTCCAGGCGGCGAAGGAGTTCCCCAGAGCCGCCCGAGGCCGGGAGAGCGCCCTGAAGGAGGAGGCGCAGCGCCTGGACCAGGAGCTGCAGAGCAGCCTGAAGGCCCAGAGGCGCCTGCAGGCCGAGCGGGAGGAGGCGCAGCAGGAGGTCCGGGAGCTGCGGCAGCAGGTCCAGAGGCTCAGCGGCGCCCTGCAGGTGAGCGCCGCTGAGCATTGTGGGGGATGAATCTAGACGGGTCCCTTTGACCTCCTGAGGAATGTCGCCCAGTCCAATGCCTCCTAGCCTCCTTTGCTCACCACTTCTCCTTGACCTCTGTGGTGAGAGGTTACGGGGTCAAAGAGGGGAAGGAGAGTTCATGAGGAGACACCAGGACCAATTAAATGAACGCTTCATATTCTGATGTTGAGGAGGCGCTCCTCTCTTCTGCTGATTCTCAGAACCAACCGGACCCGGACGGGAGGGGCCGGCGCCCGGAGGCCGAGCCGGAGGAGCGGGCCGACCGCAGAAGCCTCAAGGACGACCCCGAAAAGGTTCTGCTCCGGATGAGGCGTGCTCGTCGGACACGTTGGCTTTGGACCTGACCTCTACGTCTGTCCCTCAAGGTCAAAGCCCAGCTGCTGCGCTGGGAGGAGGGCAAGAAGTGGCAGGCCAAGATGGAAAAGGTGCGGAGCGCCCTGAAGGAGAAGGAGCGGGAGAACCAGGCCCTGAGCCAGCAGCTGGCCACGCTGAGGGACCTCCAAGCCAGGTCAGCTTCACTCATCAGGCCCACGGCCAGGGCGCAGGGGAACCTGGAAGGTCATGGGGAACCTGGAAGGTCATGGGGAACCTAGAAGGTCATGGGGAAACTGGAAGGTCATGGGGAACCTGGAAGGTCATGGGGGACCTGGAAGGTCATGGGGGACCTGGAAGGTCATGGGGAACCTAGAAGGTCATGGGGAACCTAGAAGGTCATGGGGAACCTTGAAGGTCATGGGGAACCTAGAAGGTCATGGGGAACCTAGAAGGTCATGGGGAACCTGGAAGGTCATGGGGAACCTAGAAGGTCATGGGGAAACTGGAAGGTCATGGGGAACCTAGGTCATGGGGAACCTGGAAGGTCATGGGGAACCTAGAAGGTCATGGGGAACCTGGAAGGTCATGGGGAACCTAGGTCATGGGGAACCTAGAAGGTCATGGGGAAACTGGAAGGTCATGGGGAACCTGGAAGGTCATGGGGGACCTGGAAGGTCATGGGGAACCTAGAAGGTCATGGGGAACCTTGAAGGTCATGGGGAACCTAGAAGGTCATGGGGAACCTAGAAGGTCATGGGGAAACTGGAAGGTCATGGGGAACCTAGGTCATGGGGAACCTGGAAGGTCATGGGGAACCTGGAAGGTCATGGGGAACCTAGAAGGTCATGGGGAACCTGGAAGGTCATGGGGAACCTAGGTCATGGGGAACCTAGAAGGTCATGGGGAACCTGGAAGGTCATGGTGAACCTGGAAGGTCATGGGGAACCTGGAAGGTCATGGGGAACCTGGAAGGTCATGGGGAACCTGGAAGGTCATGGGGAACCTGGAAGGTCATGGGGAACCTAGAAGGTCAAGGACTTTTAAAAGTTATTTCCATGTCGTATCTATGGTAACTATGGCAACGAGGCTCTCTGCTCCTCAGGCTGGAGCAGGAGAAGAGCGCCCTCCAGAGGAAGGTGAGGGGTCGCGGCGTGACCTCCGACCAGGTGGTGGGGGCTAGGTGCAGCGACCTGGAGGCGGAGCTAGAGGAGCTGAGGGACAAGAACTCTGAGCTGGAGGCGCTCGTCCTCAACATCAAGTACGTCGCCCCCTGGTGGTCAGGAGAGAGAATGCAGCTTCAACACATGACGCATAGACATCTATACAACCAGAGGAGTCCCCTGGTGGTCAGGAGAGAATGCAGCTTTAAGACATGAAGCATAGACTTCTATACAACCAGAGGAGTCCCCTGGTGGTCAGGAGAGAGAATGCAGCTTTAAGACATGAAGCATAGACTTCTGTACAGCCAGAGAATTCTCCTCCTGTCTATATATATATAATATTTATATAGTAATATATTATTGTATATAATAATTATATCTATATTTATTACATATATACAGACACACACATCAAATGACTAACGATACCCACTGTGACCACCAGGCAGCGCCAGGCGTTACCGCGTGACGCCGCCCTGGAGAGTCTGACCCTGAGGAACCGCCTCCTGGAGGAGAGACTCCACTCGGAGGGCCAGACCCCCAAAGAGCCGGCCTCCAGACCCTCGGTGAGTCCCCGCCCACCTGTATGTGGCAGGTTGTGCAGTGAGCACCCACAATGCATCACTCCGTGGACATCCCACAGAGGCTCTCGTCGCCTCCCTCCTTCCTGTGTTTCTCCTTCACTGGCTTCTCTTGCTCCACGGCCCGTGAAGGGGAAAGCTTCCTCGTCCGCCGCCTCGCCCCCTGTGGCCGAACGCCACCGCGCGCACGCCGGGTTCTCCGAGGCGGCCGAAGACGCCGGAGAACCCCAAACCGGCTCCGGGGGAGCGGAGGACGTTTGGGCCGAACAAGAACAACCGAGTCGCGCCGACGTTGCTGGAGAAGAAGGAGAAGGCTCTGTGGCGGAAGGAGAGGACGAAGGAGGAGAAGCGCGGACCACGAGAGGTACCGACCCGAGGATCCTTCAGGAAGACCGGTTACGTCGTCCACGGCAACCGCCGAGGAGGAGGAGGAGGCCCCGAACCAGATGTGGACTCCACGCTGAGCAGACTACCAGAGAGGCTCATGGGTACCAGAAGGGACGCTCGACCCCTGAGCTCTGTGCAGGGCCCCCAGGCCCCTGTAGACCTGAGCTCTGTGCAGGGCCCCCAGGCCCCTGTAGTAGGCGTGTCGTTGACCCCCTCAGAGCTCCTGTGTTCCCCTCCTTCCCTCCTCAGCTATCGCTGCCTTTCACTTGCTCCTCAGGACGATTTATTTCCACTTGTCTTGACTTTCCCGTAGACTTCGGGGCGAGGCGCCGGCCCGCCGGCCCAGAGGGACCAGGACCTCCACAAAGAGAACCTCAAACTGGCCTCCGAGAACTTGGAGCTGCGCTTCCAGCTGGAGCAGAGCGACAGAGACCTGCCGAGGCTAACGGTTAGCTTAGCATCAGGGGGAGAGTGAAGAGAATCCAATGTTGCGTCATAAACTTCTTTAAGTCTTTACCACAAACAGGCAAGGCACCAACAAACTTAGTTGATGTTGATTTTTTACCTAAAAACAATATATATACATTCTTTATGTCACAACAGTAAATCAGTTTTGTTAGGTCCTCCAATAGCACTGTAGTGTTGACATTCTGAATTTCAAGTATTTCACTGAGTGCGTAGATTAAAATGTATATATATTATCAAATATACATATATATATATATATTAAAATATATATACATATATATATTTATAATATATTTATTTATAATATATATAGAACAGTAAAACAGTTTTGTTAGGTCCTCCAATAGCACTGTAGTGTTGACATTCTGAATTTCAATGAGTGCGTAGATTAAAATCTATATATATTATCAAATATGCATATATATATATTTTAAAATATATTATTAATATATATATATATTCTAAAATATAAATTTTTAATATATATGTTTATAATATATATAGAATAACAGTAAAACAGTTTTGTTAGGTCCTCCAATAGCACTGTAGTGTTGACATTCTGAATTTCAAAGTATTTCAATGAGTGCGTAGATTAAAATTTATTTATATTATCAAATATATATATATATATTAGAAGATATACATATATATTTATCATATATATATTTATTCATAATATATATAGAACAGTAAAACAGTTTTGTTAGGTCCTCCAATAGCATTGTAGTGTTGACATTTTGAATTTCAAGTATTTCACTGAGTGCGTATAAAGGGTTAAAACAACTACAAAATATAATGTAGGAACCCCAGATGTTAACTTTACTCCACAGTATTTCTATATGAAGTCTTTGTTCTCTCAGAATCAAGTAGCAGACCTGAAGGAGATGTGCGGCGCGTTGAAGAAGGAACGAGTGGAGGTGGAGAAGAAGCTGACGCACATACGTGGAGTACGTTCACCCAGAGTCACCGATGCATGACCCTGACCCTGACCCTACCACACAGGAAGAGCAGCAACAACAGGGATTTGAATAGCAGCCAATTGACATGTTTGTAATCACCAGGCCGGTCACAGCGGCAAGACGGTGCCGGAGCTGGAGAAGACCGTGGGCTTGATGAAGAAGGTGGTGGAGCGTCTGCAGAGGGAGAACGAGGCGCTCAAGAAACACGACGCTCACGCCACGAGAGACACGGCGCTGGAGCAGGAACACGCCAAACTAAAGGTTTGTATTATATATTTATATGTATATATATAATATATACATACATAGATGTGTATATATTATATATATAATGTATTTAACATATATATTTATGAATATGTTATATATTATATATGTGTAATATATATATATAATTATATCATGTTATATATGTAATATATATATGTGATATATTCTATAATATATATAACATATATAAGTATATGTATGTTCCTAGGGCGACTATGAGCGACTGAAGAGCCAGAGTGAAGCCGAGCTGAGCTCCAGGCTGGAGTGTCAGACCAGAGCGCTGGAGAACCAGCGTCTGCGTCAGGTGAGCTCCGTTGCAGCAGCTGTTCTCACGCAGTCCGTGCTCCCGGACAACACCTGGATTATTGTGTGTGTGTTCCAGGAAGTGGACGCTGCCCAACGGCTAAGGGAGACCAAGGCGAGCGCCGAGGTGACCAACGAGAAGCTGGAGGCGGAGCTGGAGCAGACCAAGCGGAGGCTGCGGGACGCTCTGGCCACGCCCCTCGCCGAAGGAGTGAGCGGCAAGACCCGGAAGGGCTCCGTGGTGACCCGGTCCGAGCGCCACGCTGTTCTTCCATCCAGTCGGCAGTAGAGAAGAGAGGATGAACTCTGAGCTGCTCTTTGAATCCGCAGGATGTTTGAGAACAAGATGAAGGAGCTGGAGAAGGAGCTCTCCATGAAGACCAGCAGCCTGGGGGACCTCCAGAAGGAGCTGAAGGAGTCCGAGGAGAGCGCTCGGGTGAGCGTCCGGCTGCTAGAGGATCAGGTACAGGCCCAAAAATATATATATATATATTTATAATATAAATATTTATATATATATTTATAATATATTTATATATATAGATATATTTATAATATAGATATATTTCTTTTTAAAATATATTTATAATAGATATATATATTTATAATATATTTAAATGTATATTTATAATATATATAAAATATATATTTATAATATATATATATCTATAATATATATATTTATAAATATACATCTATTTATTTTATATATATTTATATTCTAAAATATATAATTTATACATTTATATTATAATGTACATATATTAATAATATATATTTATTGTCTCCTTTTGAAGGACAAACTTCAGGCGGAGGTGAAGAAGCTGAAGGCGGAGCTGCAGAACTTCGACCCCACGTTCTTCGACGAGGTGGAAGACCTAAAGTACAACTACAGGGCGGAGGTGAAGAAGAACATCCTGCTGGAGGAGCGGCTGAGGAAGGTGTGCCACCAGTTCGGAGTGAGAGACCAACGGCCCGACTCACCCGCCAGCTAACGGTTACTGTCCCTTTAAGAGGGAGTCATGGGCTACTGCTCAGCGTGTGTGAGAACCTAGTTTTATACGAACATGACAATAAAGTGTTGAGTAGACATCACACACGTTCACGTCCTTTATTCAACAGCTCAGTGGAACTCAGCCACTCGGGCTGCTGCTCCTGCTGTTGTTGTTTACTCTCATCTGGAATTATTAGTGAGGAATACTTGGAGAGAGAAGAGAGGGAGAGATTACTTGATGTCCAGCAGTCGACTGAAGCGATGTCCATTGAGCCTGGAGAAGAAGGTGAACAAGTCCATGCTGCTGATGCTAGTATTGCTAATGATGCTGCTGTCGTCCACGGTAACCACCACCGGCCGGTCGGCGAGGGCCGTCCCCCCGTCTGGCCACCTCAGTCCCAGGTGGTGCCGGTGGACCTGAAGAAACGGGCGGCCAATTAGAAACCACTCGACACTGGAGTCGCGCTCTCGTTCTCTCGTTCTCTCTCTCTCTCTCGTTCTCTCACCTTAACGAGCGTGCCGTCGTCACAGTGCCACACCACGCCCTCCACTCGTCCTGCTGGTCTCTCTCTCGTTCTCTCTCGTTCTCTCGGTCTCTCTCTCTCTCGTTCTCTCGGTCTCTCTCGCTCTCTCGTTCTCTCGGTCTCTCTCTCTCTCTCACCTTAACGAGCGTGCCGTCGTCACAGTGCCACACCACGCCCTCCACTCGTCCTGCTGGTCTCTCTCTCGTTCTCTCTCGTTCTCTCTCACCTTAAAGGGTACCTGTAGTGCAAAACAATATGTAGCCAGATCAAAAGATAATGTGTTTCTAAAGGTTATTCATGCATGACGGTCCAGTATTCAATAACAATACGTAGTTTAGGCTGTTCAAAGTCCTCAACTCCGACATGCGACAGTGCACTGGAGCTTGAATATGTCGCGGGTGGTGTGACGTCAGATCGTTGAGAGATCGACAGCCAGCCACAGCGGATGTGTTCAGATACCAATGTAAACAACGTCGAGCGCTCGCAAACAAATGCTGAGAGATTGAGAATATGGACGATGAAAGATTGTCAGATTCAGCAACTGGATACTTGTTTGAACCTTTAAAAGCAGACTATCCCCATTTAGTGAATTGTGACAGCGATGATAGCGATGATTCTGATGAAGTTGATGTCAAGGACCGCCGGTCCAGATGCTTCACCGTGCGGACCGTGCACGCAAGTCGGCGGTCGTTTGGTGTAGTTGTGGGAAATGTGTGCCACTAAAAACAGACATAGAGTGCATTTGTTGTAAAGAACACGAACTTATGTCCGATGATATAGTGTCATTAGACCTCATCTGCTTCACACAAAAGCGTGAGCTTGATAGCTACATCGCGCATAAGCCAGCGCTGGAGATGTCTTTCATTGATGCAATGTTCGGCCCACATGTTCGGGGGTGCTAGTGACTTTTTCTTTGCTCCGTCCCGATGCGCGCAAACCGGTGTGGGGAGCTCCGCGGCGCACGAGACGGCGGGCAGAGGACTGTCAGCGCAACACGTAGAGACAGAAATGACGTGCTGCTGCTGTAATGTGGCGCTATAGAGAAAGTGACAGGGGGGCGGGCCAATTTTTTTTAATGTCATGCGATCTACCAATACTACGCCGCGATCGACTGGCAGGTCGCCGCGATCGACGTATTGAGCACCCCTGATATAGATTGTGTAATTCTTGAGGCCACCGATCTATCCCAAGAAGCAACGCGTGTAGAAGTGGCTCCGGATTGGCTGAATTCCTTTCAACGACTCAACGTCATAGTTAGCTTTGAGCTGGAGTAAATAACTAGCAAAATGGCTGCGCCCACGGACTCGGAATGTTGACAAAGAAATGTAAATCCTTGTTGACAATAGCAGCGGGGTAAATATGATTTATTTGATGCGCCGAATGGATGTAGCACGTTGTTGTTTTGCACTACAGGTACCCTTTAACGAGCGTGCCGTCGTCACAGTGCCACACCACGCCCTCCACTCGTCCTGCTGGTCTCTCTCGTTCTCTCGGTCTCTCTCTCTCTCTCTCGTTCTCTCTCTCTCTCTCGTTCTCTCTCACCTTAACGAGCGTGCCGTCGTCACAGTGCCACACCACGCCCTCCACTCGTCCTGCTGGTCTCTCTCGTCCTGCTGGTCTCTCTCTCTCTCTCGTTCTCTCTCTCTCTCTCTCTCGTTCTCTCACCTTAACGAGCGTGCCGTCGTCACAGTGCCACACCACGCCCTCCACTCGTCCTGCTGGTCTCTCTCGTTCTCTCTCGTTCTCTCTCTCTCTCTCTCTCTCTCTCTCTCTCACCTTAACGAGCGTGCCGTCGTCACAGTGCCACACCACGCCCTCCACTCGTCCTGCTGGTCTCTCTCGATCTCTCTCTCTGAGCCGTTCTCTGGGCCTCTCTGAGACGGTCTCTCTGACACCAGGACGAGCGTGCCGTCGTCTGTGCCACAGACGCCTCCACTCGTCCTGCTGGTCTCTCAGGGATTGTTTTACTATATTATTGAGACATTTAAACGACTTATTTTACTACATTAGAGACATTTATATGACTTATTTTACTACATTAGAGACATTTATATGACTTATTTTACGACATTAGAGACATTTATATGACTTATTTTACTATATTAGACATTTATATGAACTTTTGTCATTCTGTTGTTACTTTTTTAGTTTAACAAAAGACTGAAAAACGAGTGTCACGCTCTGCGACATGTTGACTTCTCTCTGACTTTATTTTTTAAAACTTCTTTATCTCCTGAAACTGTTGACATGTTCTCTGACGTGGCTGTAGAGAAGAAGAGCGTGGCCGGTTGAACCCGGCGCCTCACCGTACGGGTTCCCGTTGACGTTGGTGCCGATGAGCTCCAGCGTCTGTTCCAGGAGGTCGGCCAGCGGGACGGCCGCGACCTCCAGCGCGTCTTCGTCTTCCTCGGCCGGGCCGGGCCGGAGGACCAGGGCCCGCCGGGCCTCGGCGTCCACCGCGGCGGCGTGCCAGCGGTACTGCTTGTTGTCCTTGTCCAGCGGCACCCAGCCTGGAATGTGTCCGTGTGGGTCCGGCACCGGCAGGCCGTCGCGGAGCCGGACCCGGTGAGCCGGGATCCACGTCTCTGGCACCGCCTTGAAGTCGTCCTCCACGCTCCACGAGAAACCTGAACGCCATTCACGAGTTTAACGGTCACGCCGAGAGATTCAAACGTGTTTTACCCACAATCATTTTATATATATAAAATATATATATAATTTTATATATGTATATATATTATAATTTTATATAGATTTTGTATTTATAAAATATATATTAAATATATTACAATTATAATTATTTTATATATATATTATACATTTTATGTATATATATATATTAGATATATAAAAGTCAAAATATATGAAAGTCTCACTAGTTATATATATAATACATATATAATTATAACATACATTTATAATATATATTATTTGTATATACATTAAATATATATATACTAAATATATATGTATATATATAATATTTATATACATTAAATATATATATATAATGAGACAATAGACTAGTTGTTGTGAGACATCATTTATTTGATTATTGATATAGATAGAATAGAATAGAATCAGCTTTAATGGCCATGTAGGTTTGCACATACATGGAATTTGACTCCGGTTTCACTTTGCTCTTCCGTACTTATACACACACACAATATACAATAAGCAGGATAAATATAAAAAAGACATTAAAGACAGTAGTCAAAAAGTGCAGATAGTGCAGATGGAAGAGTGATTAATTGTTCATCAGGGTGACGGCCAGTGGAAAGAAGCTATTTCTGTGTCTGGTGGTTTTGGCGTACAGTGCTCTGTAGCGCCTACCAGAGGGCAGGAGTTGGAACAGCTTGTGTCCAGGGTGTGAAGGGTCTGCAGTGATCTTTCCTGCCCGCTTCCTGACTCTGGCGGTGTACAAGTCCAGAATGGAGGGGAGGCTGGAACCAATGGTTCTTTCTGCAGACCTGACGATCCGCTGTAGTCTGACTGTCCTGTTTGGTGGCCGATCCAAACCACACAGTGATGGAAGAGCAGAGGACAGACTGGATGATGGCGGAGTAAAAAAGGATCAGCAGCTCCTGAGGCAGGTTGAACTTCCTGAGCTGGCGCAGAAAGTACAGCCTCTGCTGGGCCTTTTTGCGGATGGTGTTAATGTTGGAGGCCCACTTCAGGTCCCGGGAGATTGTGGATCCCAGAAACTTGAAGGTCTCCACCGCAGGAACAGTGCTATTTAGTATGGTGAGCGGGGATAGTGTTGGGGGGCTCCTCCTGAAGTCCACTGTCATCTCCACAGTCTTGAGCTTGTTCAGCTCCAGGTGGTTCTGTCCACACCAGAGGACCAGCCGTTCAACCTCCCGTCTGTACGCAGACTCAGCACCGTTCCTGATGAGGCCGATGACCGTTGTGTCGTCTGCGAACTTCAAGAGCTTAACAGACGGGTCCTCTGAGGTGCAGTCGTTGGTGTAGAGGAGAAGAGCAGTGGAGAGCACACATCCTGGGGCGCCAGTGCTTATGGTCCGGGTGCTGGATGTGGTTTTTCCCAGCCTCACCTGCTGCGTCCTGTCTGTCAGGAAGTTTGTGATCCACCGGCAGGTGGGGGCTGGCACGGCGAGCTGGGAGAGTTTGGGTTGTAGAACCTCCGGGATGATCGTGTTGAATGCAGAGCTGAAGTCCACAAACAGAACCCTTGCATATGTCCCTGGGGAGTCGAGGTGTTGCAGTAAATGGTGCAGTCCCATATTTATTGCGTCATCCACCGACCTGTTTGCACGGTAGGCAAACTGCAGGGGGTCCAGCAGGGGCCCTGTGACGTCCTTCAGGTGGGTCAACACCAGCCTCTCAAGGACTTCATGACCACAGACGTCAGGGCGATGGGTCTGTAGTCATTTAATCCTGTGATGGAGGATTTCTTGGGCACCGGGATGATCAAGGAGCGCTTGAAGCAGGAAGGGACTTCACACAGCTCCAGTGATCGGTTGAAGATCTCCGTGAAGATGGGGGACAGCTGGTCAGCACAGGCTTTCAGGCAGGAGGGGGACACGCCGTCTGGGCCCGGAGCCTTCCTGATCTTCTGCCTCTGAAAGAGCCGACTCACATCCTCTTCGCAGATCCTCAGTGCCGGTGGGGGGTTGGATGGGAGAGGTGAGTCAGAGAGTGGAGGTGATTGTTCGATGATGGAGCAGTTGGGCGGGGTGGAAGTGGGCTTGTCGAACCTACAATAGAAGACATTCAGGTCGTCAGCCAGTCGGTGATTGTCCTCAGTGGGGGGGGATGGTCTCTTGTAGTTGGTGAGTACTTCCAGGCCTCTCCAAACTGACGAGGGGTCGTTGGCTGAAAACTTTTTTCCCAGCTTTTCAGTGTAGCTCTTCTTAGCTACCTTGATCTCCCTCGTTAGTGTGTTTCTGGCCTGGTTGTACAGAATCCTGTCCCCACCTCTGTAGGCCTCCTCTTTAGCCCGGCGAAGCTGCCTGAGTCTTGCAGTGAACCAGGGTTTATTGTTGTTGTATGTGCAGAAGGTTTTTGTCGGCACACACATGTCCTCACAAAAGCTGATATGATGTCAGTGTCAGTTAGCTCATCCAGGTCTGTAGCAGCAGCCTCAAAAACACTCCAATCAGTGGAGGCAAAGCAGGACTGTAGCTCCAGCTTGGCCTCGTTGGTCCATCTCTTCACAGTCTTCACCACAGGCTTTGCAGATTTTAGTTTCTGCCTGTAGGACGGGAGAAGATGAACCAGACAGTGATCAGAGAGTCCCAAAGCGATATGCGTCCTTTAGTACAGTGTAGCAGTGGTCCAGTGTGTTTTTGTCCCTGGTGCTACACTTAATGTGCTGTCTGTATTTTGGCAGTTCTTTGCTGAGGTTTGCTCTGTTAAAGTCCCCAAGAACAATGAGCAGGGAGTCTGGGTGTTTGTGCTCCATGGTGGTGATCTGCTCTGCCAGGTGTTGGAGTGCCTCACTCACACAGGCCTGAGGTGGGATGTACACACCGACCAGGATGAATGAGGAAAACTCACGGTGAATAAAATGGTTTGCAGTTTATTAAAAGAGTTTCTAGGTGAGGGCTGCATGATTCCTTTAACACCGTGACATCTGTGCACCAACCTTCATTGATATAAAAGCAGATTCCGCCTCCCCTCGTTTTCCCGACAGAGCCGTTACGCGTCCGCTCGGTGGAGTTGGAAGCCCGCAGATGCAGTGCGCTGTCCGGGATGTGCGCCGAGCCGGTGAAGCACAGGCGGCAGATCTGCTAAAGTCCCTATTAGTTTTGTTCAGGAGCAGCAGTTCATCAATCTTGTTCGCCAGAGAGCGGACGTTCGCCAGATGAATTGACGGGAGCGCAGTTCGAAATCCCGCTGACGCACTTTAACAAGCGCTCCTGCACGCTTCCCACGCCGGCGTCTCCGGTGAATTCCGAGAAGAGCAGCTGCTCCTGCAACCAAAAACCCAGTAAAGTCATCCGGTTCATTGAAGACCGGTGAAAAAAATTGTCCAGTGGATTCACGGAAGTTTAAAAGTTCCTCCCTACTGAATGTGATCAGAGAGGGAGAGCTGGAGACGAGACAAACAAACAAAAACAGGAAAAGTACGAGAGAGCGCAGTACCGAGGCTGCCATCTGCGGCGCCATCTTGGGAATATAAATATTTTGATGCAACAGACTATTTCACACGAGTCAGGACTTTTCTTGTCCTGTTTACTCTGCGTCGCTATGGTTACGGGGCAGCTGGTATGGGCTGCGTGTATATATATGATATATATATATTTATACATATATATGATATATATATATTTATGCACATATATGAGCCTCTACCTTCACAGCTGTGAGCGTGCCGATGTCTTCTGAACCTCTTCTCCGCCTGTTTGTTGGGCTTGCGGTCGAGTCGAGCCCACAGGTGAGGTCGGCCTGCAGGAGGACGCGTGATGAACATGTTAATAACACGTGATGAACATGTCAATAACGCGTGATGAACATGTTAATAACGCGTGATGAACATGTCAATAACGCGTGATGAACATGTTAATAACGCGTGATGAACATGTCAATAACGCGTGATGAACATGTTAATAACACGTGATGAACATGTCAATAACACGTGATGAACATGTCAATAACACGTGATGAACATGTCAATAACACGTGATGAACATGTCAATAACACGTGATGAACATGTCAATAACACGTGATGAACATGTCAATAACACGTGATGAACATGTCAATAACACGTGATGAACATGTCAATAACACGTGATGAACATGTCAATAACACGTGATGTACATGTCAATAACACGTGATGAACATGTCAATAACACGTGATGAACATGTCAATAACACGTGATGTACATGTCAATAACACGTGATGAACATGTCAATAACACGTGATGAACATGTCAATAACACGTGATGAACATGTCAATAACACGTGATGAACATGTCAATAACACGTGATGTACATGTCAATAACACGTGATGAACATGTCAATAACACGTGATGAACATGTCAATAACACGTGATGAACATGTCAATAACACGTGATGAACATGTCAATAACACGTGATGAACATGTCAATAACACGTGATGAACATGTTAATAACACGTGATGAACATGTCAATAACACGTGATGTACATGTTAATAACACGTGATGAACATGTCAATAACACGTGATGAACATGTCAATAACACGTGATGTACATGTTAATAACACGTGATGTACATGTTAATAACACGTGATGAACATGTTAATAACATGTGATGAACATGTCAATAACACGTGATGAACATGTCAATAACACGTGATGAACATGTTAATAACACGTGATGAACATGTCAATAACACGTGATGTACATGTTAATAACACGTGATGAACATGTCAATAACACGTGATGAACATGTCAATAACACGTGATGAACATGTCAATAACACGTGATGAACATGTTAATAACACGTGATGAACATGTCAATAACACGTGATGAACATGTCAATAACACGTGATGAACATGTTAATAACACGTGATGAACATGTCAATAACACGTGATGAACATGTCAATAACACGTGATGAACATGTCAATAACACGTGATGAACATGTCAATAACACGTGATGAACATGTCAATAACACGTGATGAACATGTCAATAACACGTGATGTACATGTCAATAACACGTGATGAACATGTCAATAACACGTGATGAACATGTCAATAACACGTGATGAACATGTCAATAACACGTGATGAACATGTCAATAACACGTGATGAACATGTCAATAACACGTGATGTACATGTCAATAACACGTGATGAACATGTCAATAACACGTGATGAACATGTCAATAACACGTGATGAACATGTCAATAACACGTGATGAACATGTCAATAACACGTGATGAACATGTCAATAACACGTGATGAACATGTCAATAACACGTGATGTACATGTCAATAACATGTGATGTACATGTTAATAACACGTGATGAACATGTCAATAACGCGTGATGAACATGTTAATAACACGTGATGAACATGTTAATAACACGTGATGAACATGTTAATAACACGTGATGAACATGTCAATAACACGTGATGAACATGTTAATAACACGTGATGAACATGTCAATAACGCGTGATGAACATGTTAATAACACGTGATGAACATGTCAATAACGCGTGATGAACATGTTAATAACACGTGATGAACATGTTAATAACACGTGATGAACATGTCAATAACACGTGATGAACATGTCAATAACACGTGATGAACATGTCAATAACACGTGATGAACATGTCAATAACACGTGATGAACATGTCAATAACACGTGATGAACATGTCAATAACACGTGATGAACATGTCAATAACACGTGATGAACATGTCAATAACACGTGATGAACATGTCAATAACACGTGATGAACATGTCAATAACACGTGATGTACATGTCAATAACACGTGATGAACATGTCAATAACACGTGATGAACATGTCAATAACACGTGATGTACATGTCAATAACACGTGATGAACATGTCAATAACACGTGATGAACATGTCAATAACACGTGATGTACATGTCAATAACACGTGATGAACATGTCAATAACACGTGATGAACATGTCAATAACACGTGATGAACATGTCAATAACACGTGATGAACATGTCAATAACACGTGATGAACATGTCAATAACACGTGATGAACATGTTAATAACACGTGATGAACATGTCAATAACACGTGATGTACATGTTAATAACACGTGATGAACATGTCAATAACACGTGATGAACATGTCAATAACACGTGATGTACATGTCAATAACACGTGATGTACATGTTAATAACACGTGATGAACATGTTAATAACACGTGATGAACATGTCAATAACACGTGATGAACATGTTAATAACACGTGATGAACATGTCAATAACACGTGATGTACATGTTAATAACACGTGATGAACATGTCAATAACACGTGATGAACATGTCAATAACACGTGATGAACATGTCAATAACACGTGATGAACATGTTAATAACACGTGATGAACATGTCAATAACACGTGATGAACATGTCAATAACACGTGATGAACATGTTAATAACACGTGATGAACATGTCAATAACACGTGATGAACATGTCAATAACACGTGATGAACATGTCAATAACACGTGATGAACATGTCAATAACACGTGATGAACATGTCAATAACACGTGATGAACATGTCAATAACACGTGATGTACATGTCAATAACACGTGATGAACATGTCAATAACACGTGATGAACATGTCAATAACACGTGATGAACATGTCAATAACACGTGATGAACATGTCAATAACACGTGATGAACATGTCAATAACACGTGATGTACATGTCAATAACACGTGATGAACATGTCAATAACACGTGATGAACATGTCAATAACACGTGATGAACATGTCAAGATGAACATGTCAATAACACGTGATGAACATGTCAATAACACGTGATGAACATGTCAATAACACGTGATGTACATGTCAATAACATGTGATGTACATGTTAATAACACGTGATGAACATGTCAATAACACGTGATGAACATGTTAATAACACATGATGGACATGTTAATAACATGTGATGAACATGTTAATAACACGTGATGGACATGTCAATAACATGTGATGAACATGTTAGTAACACGTGATGAACATGTTAATAACACGTGATGAACATGTCAATAACACGTGATGAACATGTTAATAACACGTGATGAACATGTTAATAATGTAAAGAATATATACTGTTGCTTGGGATGCCCCTATCGTGATGTGCATAAAGCTTATTTGTAAGGAGGGAATAGACTGGAGGAGGGTTGGAATGTCTAATGGGGCGCTCTGGCGCCTGGACTGATCTAAAGAAAATAACAGTGACACCTATGTACCCCCCTCCCCCCGAGAAACAGCAGGCACAGATGTCCCCTCTGACCTAACACTCATGTCTTACCTCTGACCCAATGCACACTCACACATGAGAGAGGGCCCTTTGTTTTGACAACCCTCTGAGAAGACCCCGACCCCATCCCTGCACAAAAGGGGCCCCAAAGGAAGTCTTCCTTGAAGACAGAAACCAGTAAATCAACTCTCTTTCTTTCTCTCACACCTTTCTACAAACATATGAATTCATTGGCTGGCCACAAGAACCAATGGAAGAGCGACAACGGCAGAAGCAGAGGAACAAGAACCAATGAGAAGACAACACCCCTTTTTCTCCTGACCAATCAGAACTGTTCCTTTTGCCTATTTCAATGGCCGCACACTCTGAACCGGCATCCTTTCTCCAGCCCTGAAGCCATTGGTAACAGGTTTGGATTGGGGTCCATGCGCATGATTGTCTATTTTGTATCTTGATTTTGAATAAACGCTTTATAGATTTAAAGTAAAAGTCTACTGCTGTTTTTCCCAGTGAGTACCGTCCAGGTGGTGTGATCCTGTCCAACTCCAACAATAACACGTGATGAACATGTTAGTAACACGTGATGAACATGTCAATAACACGTGATGAACATGTCAATAACACAGCGTGAACACAACCCTCTGCGGTGCCTTGCTCAAGAGAAGCAGAGCGGTGGCCAGCGCTCACTTTTATAGAGCGTCACGTAGCAGCACGTGCCGTCCAGTTTTTCGGTGACGAGCGCGCGGTCGACGTTGGCCTCCACGGCAACCGGGTTCACGGTTTCCGTGGCAACTACCTGGAATTGCTGGAGAGAGAGAGAGAGAGAGAGAGAGGGGAATTCCAGGGTTACGGCATCACAAGTGTTTTCTCTCGACCCCTCATCATCAGAAATCCACCCATGTATTTATTTTAAAGAAGTTATAATGAGATAACATAATATACACAACATACACAATATACACATACTTACACACACAATCTACATCTGTCGAGTAGTTTTAAGTATATATATCTTTTATCTCTTTCTTGCACTGGACAGTTTTTTTAGACTGAGCTTTTTTTGGTTCTCTAACATTACATTACATGTCATTTAGCAGATGCTAAACAAAAGAAAAACATTCAATAAAGACACAAAGTCGTAGTTTATTTAACTACTTTGTCTCTTTGCATCGGTGAATGCAGTCAATAAAACCTCAGGGGCATAATTAAAAATGGGTGTTAATATCTATTAACACAGTTTTACCTGGTAGTCTTCAACATGTCTCAACCTGAACAACATCTCTAAAGGCCGTTTCTCTAAAGGAGTTCATCAGCAGCTCAACACGTCACCGCCATTCATACAGAGGGCTGTAGAGCGGCGTGCGACTGCAGTTGTGACTGTAGCTGTGAGTGTTGTTGTGACTGTAGCTGTAGAGACTGTAGTTGTGACTGTAGCTGTGACTGTTGTTGTGACTGTAGTGGTGACTGTAGTAACTGTAGAGACTGTAGTGGTGACTGTTGTTGCGACTGTAGTTGTGACTGTAGTGGTGACTGTTGTGACTGTAGTGGTGACTGTAGTAACTGTAGAGACTGTTGTGACTGTAGCTGTGACTGTTGTTGTGACTGTAGTAACTGTAGAGACTGTACTTGTGACTGTTGTTGCGACTGTAGTTGTGACTGTAGTAACTGTAGAGACTGTAGTTGTGACTGTTGTTGTGACTGTAGTGGTGACTGTTGTGACTGGAGTGGTGACTGTTGTTGTGACTGTAGTGGTGACTGTAGTAACTGTAGAGACTGTAGTTGTGACTGTTGTTGTGACTGTAGTGGTGACTGTTGTTGTGACTGTAGTTGCGACTGTAGTGGTGACTTGCAACTGTTGTAGTGCTGACTGTTTCGACAGTTGTTGCGACTGTAGTTGTGACTGTAGTGGTGACTGGTGTGACTGTAGTTGTGACTGTAGTTGCAACTGTAGTGCCGACTGTTTCGACTGTAGCTGTGACTGTAGAGACTGTAGTTGTGACTGTAGTTGCAACTGCAGTGGTGACTGTTGCAACTGTTGTAGTGTCGACTGTTTCGACTGTAGCTGTGACTGTAGTTGCGACTGTTGTTGTGACTGTAGTTGCGACTGTAGTTGTGACTGTACTTGTGATTGTTGTAGTGACTGTACTTGTGACTGTTGTTGTGACTGTTGGCAGAACGTTCCGATGTAGATGCAAATAAATACATTTAAAACCTGTTGAAGACGATGTAAATAACACATTCATTAATGGATCCAACATTCGGGTTTGTGTGCAGCTGTCCGTTCAGCAACGGGTAGTGGCAAAGGGGGATGGTGGTGAACGGCAACCCGAAGTTAACCCGTCCGCATGTGCGTTGAAACACCGGCTGTTGCTTCACGGGCACCTGGTTCATGAACGTCTCACCTGACGGTCCCGTTTCCGCGACTGTTCCTCCTTCACCTCCGTCAGAAAGACGCACGGTATCTTCTGCTGAACGGCGCCCAGACGCCGCATGTTGTTGTTGTTGTTCTTGTTGTTGCTGTTGTCCGCGTGTTGTCTCAGACTCCTCGGTGTGCATGCTAGCGTCGGAGCAGCATCGCGGCTAGCGCTCAGGAGGGAGGGGGATGTGTGTATGTTTCCTGTCACGTGACGTTCTTTTTCTTCTTCGCTTTTTTAAATGTATTTTGCCAAACCATCGAATGGCTCGTTAGCGCCACCGTGCGGCGCGGCGGCGGATCGCTGCATTCATCTCCTTGTTGGACTCGATTGGCTTCTGTCAGAGAGTACAGAAACCCACTCACAGCTTTGGCCACACGCTTGATCTTGTTCTTACTTATGGCGTTGACATTGAGCATTTGAACGTCTTCCCACAGAATCCTCTTCTGTCAGACCACAACCTCATCACTTTTGAATTTATACTACCGGAGTGTACTCCGTTAGTCAAAAGTTTCTACACCAGATGTCTAACTGACAGTGCTGTAGCTAAATTTGGAGGGCGGAAGCAGTTAATTGGTCACATTCTCCTGGTCAGGAAGAGTCCGAGTCCCAAGAGTCGAGGCGGAGCTCAGTGGTGAAAGAGTACGAGTTCCTTCCTCCGAGTCGCCCTCAAGTCGTTACTGAACTTTAAACACAAACATAGGAGACGGCTGAAGTCCAGAGAGCTCATCCTCATCACTGGCAGCGTTCTATGGTATCACATGCTGATACTTTGGCGATTCATGGATTGTATCATACCGTAGCGTATCGTATTGTATAAACGTCGTATTGAACGTAACGCATCGTATTGTCGTCGATCGTAACGTGTCGTGTATTGTCGTAGCATTGCATTGTCGAACGATCGTTATCAACGTTGATCGTAACGTATCGTTATCGTAGCGTGTCGTGTGTATAAACGTCGTATTGTATAACGCCGTATTGCATCGTAACGTGTAACGATCGATTGTAACGTGTATTGTAATAAATCGCATTAAGCATAACGATTATTGTACGTAACGTGTCGCATTGCGATCGTAAGCATTGCACGTAGATCGTCGTGTTTATTGCAGCGTCGTCGCATTGATGCATCGTGTATCAAGATATTGTCGTAACGATCGCATTATCGCAACGTGGTATTATAACGATCGTATTGCAAAGATAACGCATTCAGTGATCGCATTATAACGTGCATCGATTGCAGCGACGTATCGTGTTGCGTCGTAACGTGTCGCACACATAACGATCGTATTGTCTAATACGTGTGCAACGCATAACGTGTTGCAGCAACGCTGTAACTAACGCATGTATTACGAACGTGTCGTAATCGTGTTATAACGACGTGTGTATCGAAATAACGTATTGCAAGCATCGATTAACGCATCGCAAACGCATTATAACGCATCGTCGCCATAACATCGCATCGCATTAGCATCGTTGTAACGCATCATGTCGCAATGCACGTAACGTCGATTGTGGCGTCGTTAATAATATCGTAACGTGTTGAATAACATCTGATTGAAAGCATAATCGTGTTGCAACGATCGAACGCATTGCACGAACGTCAACGTCGTATTGTCGTAAGCATCACTGAACGTATTGTCGTTGTTATGAAGCATCGTATCGCAACGCATGCAACGATCGCATTGCAGCAACGGTCGCATTGCATCGCAACGCATCGCAGATCGTGCATCGTAACGCATCGTGCAACGTGGCTGTATCGCAACGCATACAAACGCATCGTAACGCATTGCAGCAACGCATCGCATTAGGCGTGTCGTGTGCAACGCATCGCAAAAACGATGCAACGCATCGCATTGCATCGTAACGCATCGAACATAGATTGTCGCAACGTATTGTATCGTGAACGTATCGCAACGTATTGTATCGCAACTATCGCAACGTCGTTGCATCGTAACGCATCGATAACGCATCGTCGCATTGCAACGCATCGCAACGCATCGTGTATCGCATCGCAACGCAACGCATCGCATTGCACGTGCATCGCAACGCATCGTATTGCAACGTAAACGCATCGCATCGTATTGCAGAACGCATCGCATTGCACGTAACGATTGTCGAACGCATGAACGCATCGTATTGACGCATAACGCATCGCATTGCATGCAACGCATCGCATCGTATGCAGCGCAGTATCAATGTATCGCATATCGCAATGCAGGTCGTATTGTCGTAACGTATCGCAACGATCGATCGTATTGCAACGTCGCAACGTCGCATCGCAACGTGTTGCATCAACGCATGCATTGCAGCGCAACGTCGTATAACGCATCGTAACGCATCGCATCATCAACGATCGCATTGCATCGTGTCGCATCGCATTAACGACGCAACATATTGTGGAACGCATCGCATTGTATCGAACGCATCGTATCGCATTGCACATCGCAACATATCGTATTGCATCGTAACGCATCGTATTGCAACGTATCGCAACGCGTGTGTATGCAGCGATCGTTGCATGCAACGCATCGCATTGCATCGTAACGCATAACGCATCGCATCGCATGTAGCGCAACGTATGCGTGTGTATTGCAACGCATCGCAATGTCGATTGCACGTAATGCATCGTTGATCGCAACGTATTGCAACGTGCATTAAACGTAGCGATTGTCGTAACGCATGCAACGCATAAGGCTGTATCGTAAACGTCGCATTGCAGCGCAACGCATCATATTGCATCGTAACGCATCGCAATGTATCGCATTGCATCGCAACGATGCAACGCACGTATTGCATCGTCGCGTATCATTAAGCATCGCAACGTAGCAACGCATCGAAAGCATCGTATTGCATCGCAACGATCGCAACGTCGCAACGCATCGTCGCAACGTCGTAACGGTATTACGCATTGCAAGCATCGCAACGCATGTATGCAACGTCGCAACGCATCGCATTGCAACGCATCGCATGTATCGTATTAGCAACGCATTAGTAACGCATCGTTGTATCGTAAACGCATTGTATCGCAACGCATTGCATCGCAACGTATCGCAACATAACGTATTGTCGATTGATGTAACGCATTAAATGCAACGCACGTAACGCAGCGATCATATTGTATTGCACGTAACGTATCGCATTGTATCAACGCATCGTATTGCATCGCAACGCATCGTATTGCACGTAACGAAGCGCATCCACGTTGCATACAATGCATCGTAACGTGTATTAACGTATTGTGTGTATCGTAGCATCGATGGCGTCGTATTGCAGCAACGCATCGTATTGCATCGCAATGTCGTATTGATCGAAGCATTGCACGTCGTATCGGCGTATAAACGAGCGCATCGTATCGCAACGCATCGTATTGTCGTAACGCATAACGCATCGCATTGCGTGGCGTATAACGCATCGCATTGCAACGCATCGAACGTATTGCACGTAAACGCATCGCATCAATCGCATCGCATTGCAACGCATCGCATCGTCGTGTAACGCATCAACGCATCATCGCAACGCATCGTAAGCATCCAACGCATTGCAATAACGACGTAACGCATCGTGTATCGCACGTAACGTCGCAACGTCATCGTTGTACGCATCGCAACGCATTGCACGTAAACGCATCGCAACGCATCGTATTGCACGAACGCACGTATTGCAAACGCATCGCATCGTATTGCAACGATCGTAACGCATCGTATTGCATCGCATCGTAACGCAACGAGCGTTGATCGTTGTCGTAACGCATCGTATTGCATAACGATCGAATGTATCGTCGTATCGCAACGCATTGTCGTAACGCATTGCATCGTCGGTGCAACGATCGTATTGCATCGAAAATATCGTATTGCACGTAACGCGTATCATAGCAGCGCAACGCATAATAAATCGAACGCACGTAACGTCGATTGCATCGTAACGTATCGTGTTAACGCATCGCAAAGTAACGCATCGTATTGCACGTAACGTATCGTCGTCGCATTAATGTATCGAACGCATCGCAACGCATCGTTGCACGCAACGCATCGTTGCATCGAACGCATCGTAACGCATCGTATTACGTAAAGCATTGTCGCATCGTATTAACGCATAAGCATTGCACGTAACGTATTGTATCGTCGTATCGTATTGTATCGCAACGATCGCATCGTATTGCAACGCATCGCAACATATCGTATTGCATAACGTATCGTACAACGCATCGCGCATTGTATCGTAGCGCATCGTATTGCACGTAACGCATCGCAACGTGTCGTTGGCGCAACGTATGGTATTGCAAACGTGTCGCAATGCATCGTATTGCACGTAACGCATCGCATTGCACGTAAACGCATCGCAACGTATTGCATCGCAATGCATCGTAACGCATCGTATTGCATCGTGCATCGTTGCACGCAACGTGTCGTATTGTACAACGCATCGCATCGTGGTATCGCAACGTATTGCAAACGTATCAACGCATTGCATCGAACGCATCGTGTCGCAACGATCGCAACGCATCGCATTGTCGCAACGCATCGTATTGCAGCGCAACGCTGTATCGCAACGTCGCAACGCATCGCAACGCATCGTATTGTCGTAACGTATCGTATTGCATCGCAACGCGTATTATCGCAACGCATCGCAATGTAGCATTGTCGCGCATCGCGCATCGCCTGTATCGCAACGTATCGTATTGCAACGCATATTGCACGTAACGCATCGTGTATCGTAACGCATCGCATTGTCGTAACGCATCGTTTATCGCAACGCATCGCATTGCACGTAACGCATCGCAACATATCGCATTGATCGCAAACGTGTATCGTATTGCAAATATCGTATTGTATAAATGCAACGCATCGTATTGCATCGTAACGCATCGCATTGCACGTAACGCATCGCATTGCAATAACGCATCGCATCGCATTGCAACGCATCGCAACGTATCGTATTGCATCGATCGCAACGAATCGCATTGTCGTAACGCATCGTATTGCAATGCAACGCATCGCAATGCATCGTAACGTGTCGTATTGCAGCAACGCATCGTATTGTATCGCAACGTGTCGCAACGCATCGCAACGCATCGTTTGCACGTAACGCATCGCATCGCGCAGCGCAACGTATCATATTGCATCGCAACGTATCGCAATGTCGTAACGCATCGTCGCATCGCATTGCAACGCATCGCAACGCATCGCATCGCAACGCATCGCATTGTATCGTAACGTATCGTATCAGCGCAACGTCGTATTGTGCATCGCAACAAACGTAACGCATCGCATTGCATCGCAACGCATCGCATTGCATCGTAACGCATCGTGTGGCGCATCGCAACGCACATTGTATCGCAACGCATTGCACGTAAACGCATTGCATTGCATCGCAACGCATCGCATCGCATTGCAACGCATCGCAATAGAAATGCATTGCATCGCAACGCATCGTATTGCAACGCATCGCAACGTATTGCATCGAGCGCATCGTATTGCATCGCAACGCATCGCATTGCATCGTAACGCATCAACGCATCGCAACGCATCGTATCGCATCGCGTAGCGAACGCATCATATGTATTGCAACGCATCGTAATGTATCGTATTGTATCGTAACGTATCGTATTGCACGCAACGCATCGTAACGTTGTATCGCAATATCGCAACGCATCGTGTATCGCAACGCATCGTATTGCATCGCAACGCATCGCAACGCATCGCATTTCGTAAACGCATCGCATTTTAAATATCGCAACGTGTATCGCAACGCATCGCAACGCGTATTGCAGCGCAACGCATCATATTGCATCGCAACGCGAACGCATCGCATTGCATCGTAAACGCATCGCATGCACAACGCATCGCAACGTGTCGTGCACGGAACGCATCGTATTGCATCGCAACGCATCGCAAACGCATCGCAACGACGTATCGCAACGCATCGCATCGCAACGCATCGTTGCATCGCAAACGCATCGCAACGCATTGCACGTAACGCATCGCAACGCATCGTATTGCACGCAAACGCATCGCAATGCATCGCATTGCACGTAAACGAATGCAACGCATCGTATTGTATCGTAACGCATTTGTATCGCAACGTATTGCACGCAACGCACGTAACATATCGTGGCGTATCGCATTGCATTGTAACGCATCATATTGTAACGTAACGCATCGCAACGCAGCGCATGGCTGTATTGCATCGCAACGCATCGCATTGCATCGGCAACGCATCGCATTGCATCGCAACGTGCATGCAACGTGTCGTATTGCATCACAAACGCATCGTATTGCACGTAACGCATCGTATTGCATCACAATGTATCGTATTGCATCGCAACGCATCGCAACGCGTATCGCAACGCATCGATTGTCACAAACGCAGCGCATCGTATTGTATCGTAACGCATCGCATTGCACGTAAACGCATCGCAACGCATCGCATTGCATCGTAAACGCATTGCGTGGGTATCGCAACGCATCGTATTGCAACGCATCGCAACGTATTGCACGTAACGCATCGCATCGCAACGCATCGCATCGCATTGCAACGATCGCATCGCATTGCAACGCATCGCATCGCAACGCATCGCAACGCATCGCATTGCACGTAACGCATCGTAGTATCGCAACGTGTCGTAACGTATCGTGTTGCATCGTAAATCGCAACGCATTGCATCGCATTGCAACGCAGCGCAACGTATTGTAGCAACGCATCGCAACGATCGTATTGCACGTAACGCATCGCGCATCGCACGTCGCGTATCGCAATGCATCGCAACGCATCGCATTGCATCGCATCGCATCGCAACGTAAACGCATCGTATTGCATCGCAACGCATCGTATTGCATCGCAACGCATCGCAATGTATCGTATTGCACGTAACGTATGTATCGTAACGCATTGCACGTAACATATCGTAACGCATCGCATTGCATCGCAACATATCGTATTGCATCGCAACGTATCGCATCGTATAGCAGCGCAACGTATCAATGTATGTAACGCATCGCAACGCATCGCATTGCATCGCAACGCATCGCATCGTATTGCAACGCATCGCAACGTGTCGCATCGTAACGCATCGCATTGTAACGTAAACGCATCGCATCGTGTCGCATTGCAACGTATTAACGCATCGCAACGCATCGTATTGCACGTAACGCATCGCATTATCGCAACGCATCGCAACGCATCGTATTGCATCGCTGCATCGTCGCAACGCATCGTATTGTATCGTAATGCATCGCAATAACGCATCGCATCGCATTGCAACGCATCGCAACATATCGCAATCGCAACGCATCGCATTGCAGCATCGCAACGTGTATCGCAGCGCATCGTATTGCAATAACGTATCGTATTGTCGCAACGCATCGCAACGCATCGTATTGCAGCGTGATCATGTGTATTGTAACGTATCGTAATGTATCGTATTGTATCGTAACGTATCGTATTGTATCGTAACGTATCGTAACGTATTGTATCGTAACGTATCGTAATGTATCGTAACGTATCGTATTGTATCGTAACGTATCGTATTGTATCGTAACGTATCGTATTGTATCGTAACGTATCGTAACGTATCGTATTGTATCGTAACGTATTGTAACGTATCGTAACGTATTGTATCGTAACGTATCGTAACGTATCGTAACGTATCGTATTAACGCAACGCATCGTATTGCAGCGCAACGCATATTGCATCGCAACGCATCGCAACGCATCGCATTGCATCGCAACGCATCGTATCGTATTGCAAAACGCATCGCATCGCAACGCATCGTATTGCACGCAACGTATCGCATCGCATCGCATTGCAAACGCATCGTAATCGCAACGCATCGTGTATCGCAACGCATCGCATCGCATTGCAATGCATCGTAACGCATTGCATCGCAACGTATTGCATCGCAATGCATCGTATTGTATCGTAATGTATTGTATCGTATTGCAAACGCATCGCAACATAACGTATTGCATCGCAACATATCGTATTGCAAACGCATCGCAACGCATTGCACGTAGCGCATCGTATTGCATCGTAACGCATCGTATTGCACGTAACGCATCGTAACGCATCGCATCGCATCGTATTGCAGCGGCGCATCGCATTGTATTGCAAACGCATCGCAATGCATCGTATTGCATCGCAACGCATCGCATTGCATCGTAAACGCATCGCAACGCATTGCATCGTGCATCGTAAACGCATCGCAACGCATCGCATTGCAACGCATCGCAACGCATCGCATCGCAACGCGTGTCGTATCGCAACGCATCGTATTGCAACGCATCGCAACGCATCGCATCGCAACGCATCGCAACGCATCGTATTGCACGCAACGCATCGCATTGCACGCAACGTATCGTATTGTATCGTAACGTATCGTAACGTATCGTATCGTATTGTAACGTATCGTAACGTATTGTATCGGAGCGTATCGGAACGTATCGTATTGTATCGTAACGTATCGTAACGTATCGTAACGTATTGTATCGTATCGTATCGTAACGTATCGTATTGTATCGTATTGTAACGTATCGTAACGTATTGTATCGTATCGTATTGTATCGTAACGTATCGTAATGTATCGTATTGTATCGTAACGTATTGTATCGTAACGTATCGTATTGTATCGTAACGTATTGTATCGTAACGTATTGTATCGTAACGTATCGTAACATATCGTATTGTATCGTATTGTATTGTAACGTATCATATTGTATCGTAACGTATCGTAACGTAGCGTATCATATTGTATTGTATCGTAACGTATCGTATTGTATCATAACGTATCGTATTGTATCGTAACGTATCGTATTGTATCGTAACGTAGCGTATCGTATCGTATTGTATCATAACGTATCGTAACGTATTGTATCGTAACGTATTGTATCGTAACGTATCGTATTGTATCAACGTATCGCATTGCACGTAACGTATCGTATTGTATCATAACGTATCGTATTGTATCGTAACGTATCGTAACGTATTGTATCGTAACGTATCGTATTGTATCATAACGTATCGTATTGTATCGTAACGTATCGTAACGTATCGTATTGTATCGTAACGTATCGTATCGTATCGTAACGTAGCGTATCGTATTGTATCGTAACGTATCGTAACGTAGCGTATCATATTGTATTGTATCGTAACGTATCGTATTGTATCGTAACGTAGCGTATTGTATCGTAACGTAGCGTATCATATTGTATTGTATCGTAACGTTGACATGTAGACATGTTTACATGTTGACATGTTGACATGTTGACATGTTGACTTGTTGACATGTTTACATGTTGACATGTAGACTTGTTGACATGTTGACATGTTGACATTGGGTAGAAACTGAAGCGTCAGTAAGTAAACACCTTGTGCCTTCACACATTGAGCCATGGAGGCTGACCCAGTCTGAAGCACAAAGGAGAGGCCGGTGCTCTCGCGTTACCTCATGAATAATACCTGAGCTGCTCGGCTGCTCCGCACGGAGCCCAGCAGACACAACGATGTCCCTGAGGGCCAAATCCCACAGCGACCTGTCGGCGGCGGCGAGGCCCCCGGCGGACGACGGTCCCTTCAGGTCCTTCTCCATGAGCAGCGGCCGCTGGCTCCCCGCCGAGGGCAAGAGCCCCCCCAGAGCGGCCCGGAGGCCCGTGAGGGCGGTGCGGCCGCTCAGCGCCGCCGCCGGCTCCAACGGGTCCTTCTTCCAGATCAACCACCTGCAGGGAGAGCTGGTGAGGAAGAGGAAGGTGAGCACGGACACAGGAACACACCTGGACTCGCCTTCAGGAGTCTGGGCTCACGGAGGAATGTCCTGATTGTTCAATGAAGATCTCATGAAATGAAGTAAATGAGTTAAATGAGTTAAATGAGTTAAATGAGTTAAATGAGTTAAATTAAGTAAATGAGTTAAATTAGTTAAATTAAGTAAATGAGTTAAATGAGTTAAATTAATTAAATGAGTTAAATGAGTTAAATTAATTAAATGAGTTAAATGAGTTAATTAAATGAGTTAAATGAGTTAAATGAGTGCAAACGAAGACGATATCAAAGACACGCACAACCGTGTTGACGAAATGGAGAAACTGATAACACCTGATGGAGGCTCACCCACATCCTGATGGAGGCTCACCACACCTGATGGAGGCTCACTCACACCTGGATGGAGGCTCACTACACACCTGATGGAGGCTCACTCCACACCTGATGGAGGCTCACTACACACCTGATGGAGGCTCACTACACACCTGATGGAGGCTCACTACACATCTGATGGAGGCTCACCCACACCTGATGGAGGCTCACACACCTGACGGAGGTCACCCACACCTGATGGAGGCCCACACCTGATGGAGGCCTACACACCTGATGGAGGCTCACTACACACCTGGACGGAGGCTCACTACACACCTGACGGAGGCTCACTACACACCTGACGGCTCACTCCACATCAGCAGGCTCACTACACACCTGATGGAGGCTCTACACACTGATGAGCTCACTCCACATCTGATGGAGGCTCACTACACCCTGATGGAGGCTCACTACACACGATGGAGTACCAAATTCAACATCCGATGGAGTACCACCACAATCACAGCGGGCTCAATACACACCTGGCCAGGCTCACTACACAGTGGGCTCCTCCACATCTGATGAGCTCACTCCACCTGATGGAGCTCACACACACCTGATGAGCTCCTCCCACATCTGATAGGCTCGCCACACACACCTGATGGAGGCTCACCACACCTGATGGAGGCTCACTACACACCTGATGGAGGCTACTAATACCTGATGGAGGCCTACCCACATCTGGACGGAGGCTCACTACACACCTGATGGAGGCTCACTACACCTGATGGGCTCTCCACCTGATGGAGGCTCACTCCACACCTGATGAGGCTCACTACAATAACTGACGGAGGCTCACTACACACCTGATGGAGGCTCACCACACCTGATGGAGGCTCACACCACGCAGTGGGCTCCACACCTGATGGAGGCTCACTCCACATCTGATGGAGGCTCACTCCACATCTGACGGAGGCTCACTACACACCTGATGGAGGCTCACTCCACATCTGATGGAGCTCTCCACACCTGATGGGCTCACTCCACATCTGATGAGCTCACTCATCTGATGGAGCTCCTCCACACCTGATGGGCTCACTACACCTGACAGGCTCACTGCACACCTGACGGGCTCACTACACATCTGATGAGCTCACTCCACATCTGATGGAGGCTCTACACACCCAGTGGGCTCACTACACACCTGATGGGCTCCTCCCACGCAGTGGAGGCTCACTACACACCTGACGGAGGCTCACTACACACCTGACGGAGGCTCACTCCACACCTGATGGAGGCTCAATACACACCTGATGGAGGCTCACTCCACACCTGATGGAGGCTCACTACACACCTGATGGAGGCTCACTCCACATCTGACGGAGGCTCACCACATCTGATGGAGGCTCACTACACACCTGATGGAGGCTCACTACACACCTGATGGAGGCTCACCACACCTGATGGAGGCTCAATACACCTGATGGAGGCTCACTCCACACCTGATGGAGGCTCACTACACACCTGATGGAGGCTCACTACACACCTGATGGAGGCTCACTACACACCTGATGGAGGCTCACTCCACACCTGATGGAGGCTCACTACACACCTGACGGAGGCTCACTACACACCTGACGGAGGCTCACTACACACCTGATGGAGGCTCACTCCACATCTGATGGAGGCTCACTCCACACCTGATGGAGGCTCACTACACACCTGATGGAGGCTCACTACACACCTGATGGAGGCTCACTCCACACCTGATGGAGGCTCACTACACACCTGATGGAGGCTCACTACACACCTGACGGAGGCTCACTACACACCTGATGGAGGCTCACTACACACCTGATGGAGGCTCACTACACACCTGATGGAGGCTCACTCCACACCTGATGGAGGCTCACACACACCTGATGGAGGCTCACTCCACACCTGATGGAGGCTCACTACACACCTGACGGAGGCTCACTCCACACCTGATGGAGGCTCAATACACACCTGATGGAGGCTCACTCCACACCTGATGGAGGCTCACTACACACCTGATGGAGGCTCACTCCACATCTGATGGAGGCTCACTACACACCTGATGGAGGCTCACTACACACCTGATGGAGGCTCACTACACACCTGATGGAGGCTCACTACACATCTGATGGAGGCTCACTCCACACCTGATGGAGGCTCACTACACACCTGATGGAGGCTCACTACACACCTGATGGAGGCTCACTACACACCTGATGGAGGCTCACTCCACATCTGATGGAGGCTCACTCCACATCTGATGGAGGCTCACTACACACCTGATGGAGGCTCACTACACACCTGATGGAGGCTCACTACACACCTGATGGAGGCTCACTACACACCTGATGGAGGCTCACTACACACCTGATGGAGGCTCACTACACACCTGATGGAGGCTCACTACACACCTGATGGAGGCTCACTACACACCTGATGGAGGCTCACTCCACATCTGATGGAGGCTCACTCCACACCTGATGGAGGCTCACTACACACCTGATGGAGGCTCACTCCACACCTGATGGAGGCTCACTACACACCTGATGGAGGCTCACTACACACCTGATGGAGGCTCACTACACACCTGATGGAGGCTCACTCCACATCTGATGGAGGCTCAATACACACCTGATGGAGGCTCACTCCACACCTGATGGAGGCTCACTCCACACCTGATGGAGGCTCACTACACACCTGGACACACCTGATGGAGGCTCACTACACACCTGATGGAGGCTCACTACACACCTGATGGAGGCTCACTACACACCTGATGGAGGCTCACTCCACACCTGATGGAGGCTCACTACACACCTGATGGAGGCTCACTACACACCTGACGGAGGCTCACTACACACCTGATGGAGGCTCACTCCACATCTGATGGAGGCTCACTCCACACCTGACGGAGGCTCACTACACACCTGATGGAGGCTCACTCCACATCTGATGGAGGCTCACTCCACACCTGATGGAGGCTCACTACACACCTGATGGAGGCTCACTACACACCTGATGGAGGCTCACTCCACACCTGATGGAGGCTCACTCCACATCTGACGGAGGCTCACTCCACATCTGACGGAGGCTCACTACACACCTGATGGAGGCTCACTCCACATCTGATGGAGGCTCACTACACACCTGATGGAGGCTCACTACACACCTGATGGAGGCTCACTACACACCTGATGGAGGCTCACTACACACCTGATGTGCGCTCACTACACACCTGATGGAGGCTCACTCCACATCTGATGGAGGCTCACTACACACCTGATGGAGGCTCACTCCACACCTGACGGAGGCTCACTACACACCTGACGGAGGCTCACTACACACCTGATGGAGGCTCACTCCACACCTGATGGAGGCTCACTACACACCTGACGGAGGCTCACTACACACCTGACGGAGGCTCACTACACACCTGACGGAGGCTCACTACACACCTGATGGAGGCTCACTCCACACCTGATGGAGGCTCACTCCACACCTGATGGAGGCTCACTCCACATCTGATGGAGGCTCACTCCACATCTGATGGAGGCTCACTACACACCTGATGGAGGCTCACTACACACCTGACGGAGGCTCACTACACACCTGACGGAGGCTCACTACACCCCTGACGGAGGCTCACTACACATCTGATGGAGGCTCACTCCACATCTGATGGAGGCTCACTACACACCTGATGGAGGCTCAATACACACCTGATGGAGGCTCACTCCACACCTGACGGAGGCTCACTACACACCTGACGGAGGCTCACTACACATCTGATGGAGGCTCACTCCACATCTGATGGAGGCTCACTACACACCTGATGGAGGCTCACTACACACCTGATGGAGGCTCAATACACACCTGATGGAGGCTCACTACACACCTGACGGAGGCTCACTACACACCTGATGGAGGCTCACTCCACATCTGATGGAGGCTCACTACACACCTGATGGAGGCTCACTACACACCTGATGGAGGCTCACTACACACCTGACGGAGGCTCACTACACACCTGACGGAGGCTCACTACACACCTGATGGAGGCTCACTCCACACCTGATGGAGGCTCACTCCACACCTGATGGAGGCTCACTCCACACCTGATGGAGGCTCACTCCACATCTGATGGAGGCTCACTACACACCTGATGGAGGCTCACTCCACATCTGATGGAGGCTCACTACACACCTGATGGAGGCTCACTACACACCTGATGCAGGCTCACTACACACCTGACGGAGGCTCACTACACACCTGATGGAGGCTCACTACACATCTGATGGAGGCTCACTCCACACCTGACGGAGGCTCACTACACACCTGATGGAGGCTCACTACACACCTGATGGAGGCTCACTCCACATCTGATGGAGGCTCACTCCACACCTGATGGAGGCTCACTACACACCTGACGGAGGCTCACTACACACCTGACGGAGGCTCACTACACACCTGATGGAGGCTCACTACACACCTGATGGAGGCTCACTCCACATCTGATGGAGGCTCACTCCACACCTGATGGAGGCTCACTACACACCTGATGGAGGCTCAATACACATCTGATGGAGGCTCACTACACACCTGACGGAGGCTCACTCCACATCTGACGGAGGCTCACTACACACCTGATGGAGGCTCACTACACACCTGATGGAGGCTCACTCCACATCTGATGGAGGCTCACTACACACCTGATGGAGGCTCACTACACACCTGACGGAGGCTCAATACACACCTGACGGAGGCTCACTACACACCTGATGGAGGCTCACTACACACCTGACGGAGGCTCACTCCACACCTGATGGAGGCTCAATACACTCGATCCATCGCACAGAGACGCGTAGTTCCACTACGACATGTTTGTTTGTTTGTTTTATATGAATTGATCTTTTGTTTTTGTTAATCATAAATCATAATGCCTCTTATCCAATTTTGAAAAAAGTGTTTAAAAAGCGCCGAGGTCAGCTGGTTGTGTTCGGTCTCCCCCCTGGTGGCCACAACGAGCGTCACATGAAACCACATCGAGAAAAAGACCTGAACGTAGCTCATCAGAGCAACACAAACACATAGACACCTCAAACAACGTGAGGATGAGGACGAAGAGGAGGACGAAGACGAGGACGAGGACGAGGACGTACTTCTCTGGGGAGGTGTGGCGGTGCCCAGCCTCCCCGACTCAGAGGAAAGAGACGAGCTGGAGGCAGAAGTAGAAACGACCGAGCCGACGACAGAGGGCTTCGAGGCGAGGAGTGGAGAAAGAGAGGTGGGAACATGAGAGGAGGAGGAGGAGGAGGAGGAGGAGCGAGGCCAAGGGCTGGTCTGGATCAGCAGAGTGAAGGCGGCGGGGGAAGAGGTCTCCTCGGGAGCTTCTGTTACTGGCTGCATTGAAGGTGAAGAGCTGGATGCTGGTCTGAGGGTCTGGATCCGGGTCAGCGTGGTCGATGTGGTCGGCAGACCGGAGCTGTGTGGACCGGATGTGGTTCTGTTTGCTGTTATCTCTAAATCTGCAAGTGGCGAGGAAGAAAAAGTTTCATTCAAACATGATAAAGAGCCCTTCTAGTGGAGAGAACATGATAAAGTGCCATTGCAGTGGAGAACATAGGATAAAGAGCCCTTCTAATGGAGACAATATAACAAAGAGCCCCTCCAGTGGAGAACGCCGGTCGGACGCAGTACCTGACGCATTGAAGCAGAAGACTCCAAACTTCTGGTCTGCTCTGGCGAACCACGTCACCACGCCCGTTTTGCCCTTTCCACATCTAACGTCGGCTGAGCGCCGCGGGACGACGGCGGTCTGCTCCGAGATCCAGCCGAACCTGGAGAACAGTCAATAAAGTTTTAACGAGCCGAAACTGGTGAACAGTCAATAAAGTTTTAACGAGCCGAATCTGGTGAACAGTCAATAAAGTTTTAGTCGCTCACTGAAACACGTCTTATCTAAGTGAGACCAGATGCAGCGCTTCAGGCGTGAACTGAAGCGCTGCATTGTGGGTAACGTAGGCACCGGATAACAGCCGGTTAGCTTTCATGTTGCAGGTTACGTGCCACGGTGTTTTAAGATATGCCCCCCGGTGAGTTCAAAGGCCTTCAGAATCGTGGGAATGTGCAGCTATCATTTGGGTTTCAGGAGCATTTCTGCAGTCGGTTGTTGTCGAGCTTTGGGAGTCTGTTGCCGAGCAACGGGCCGCGAGAAGAAGCCCCCGAGGAGCCCGGTGCCGGTCCGCCTGACCCCAACGGGCCGGCGGGAGGAAGGCGAGTTACTTGAAGAACACGCCTTCAAATGACTCGCCTTCCTCAAACGCCCCGAGCCAGACCCTCGTCTCCGGAGACCTGCCGTGTTTCCAGAGCGGCGGGCGGTCGGCCTACTTGCACGTCTCCAGTCCGCGCTGCAGCGCCCGCTCCATCTGGGCTCTGGTCGCCACGGTGACGCTCAGCCTCCGACAGGCGGCCGCTGCCGCCGCCGCGTCCAGCGTGTACCTCCCGCCTTCGATGAGCAAGAAGACGCCGGCGGCTCCCGGACCTGGAGGCCACAGGGAGGGGTCACATGACATCAGGACACATCGACACAGCGCTGCTCCGGGTCAAGGGTCAAGGACACATCGACCAGGGCGTTGAACCGCCAACCCCCGGCTGAGCGCCTGCTGCCCGGTGGGCAGAGAGCTC
Source organism: Pseudoliparis swirei (assembly GCF_029220125.1). NCBI lineage: Eukaryota > Metazoa > Chordata > Actinopteri > Perciformes > Liparidae > Pseudoliparis > Pseudoliparis swirei. The sequence continues at coordinate 665,469 of NC_079393.1, read as the reverse complement.
CTTTGATGTTCACGCTGACATCGCTGCTCCCTCCTCACGCCAACGAATGAAAAGCAGCGAGACGACGTACCTTTCACCGGCTCGCCGCCGGACGCCACGGCCCAGGCCGACAGGGAGAGGAGCAGCGCCACCGCGGCCATCCCGTTGCTCTGGAGGACGCTCATGTGGACGTGGAACGAAGCTGCTGGAGGTGGAGGAAGCAAAGAAAGCCGACGCACGGGGAAAAGCCTGGGCACGGCGAGGAAACAGGAAGGGGGCGGGGTCAATCTGCTGGATGCCCCTTCACGAGATAACGGCGGGAGGCCGATTGCGCAATAAACCGGTTCAACTTACAAACCGAGTTGTGAGGATTTCCATGAAACATGAAAGCCGGGTGGCCGGTCAGCTGTAGAGAAGAGACGGTCGCTCCTCTTCTTCTGGATACACGAGAACAACAACAACAACAACAACAACAGGGATGTTGAATAAACATGGTTTTGACTTTTTTTTCCTGCTTAGTCAGCATTTATCCTTCAGAGCCGAGTTTGTTCTGTCAGGAAGAAAACTTCCTCCACATTGTCCCTGTGTGTGTGTGTGTGTGTGTGTGTGTGTGTGTGTGTGTGTGTGTGTGTGTGTGTGTGTATATATAAATGTGTGTGTATATGTGTGTGTTTGTATATATAAATGTGTGTGTATATGTATATGTGTGTGTTTGTATATATATATATATTTGTGTGTTTGTATATATATATATAAATGTGTGTGTATATGTGTGTTTGTATATATATATAAGTGTGTGTGTATATGTATATGTGTGTGTTTGTATATATATATATACAAACACGTACAAATAATAAATGTACATAAAATATATACATATTTGTTACAAGATAAAGTGTGTGCATGTGTGTATATATATTTATATCTATCCATATATAAATATGTACATGTTTATATACATATACATGAAGATGAGTCAGATTCTTGAGGCGAGAGGAACGACAGCCTCATATCTGTTGAATCTGAAGCAACAGGTTAGCTTAGCTTAGTATCAAGTGTTTGCAATTTTGACGTATTCACATATCGATGGTACTTTTTGGGCGCGTCCTATTCTTCATGATGGAGCTCCCCTCTGAGGACCGAGGCGCTGCAGGGGAGGAGCCGGAAGACGAGCTAATTGGTCACATTCTCCTGGTCAGGAAGAGTCCGAGTCCCAAGAGTCGAGGCGGAGCTCAGTGGTGAAAGAGTACGAGTTCCTTCCTCCGAGTCGCCCTCAAGTCGTTACTGAACTTTAAACACAAACATAGGAGACGGCTGAAGTCCAGAGAGCTCATCCTCATCACTGGCACCGCGCTACGTTCTCTCATGGTATCACATGCCTGATACTTTTGTTATGGATTCATGGATTGTATCATACCGTAGCGTATCGTATTGTATCCTAACGTATCGTATTGCACGTAACGCACGTATTGTCGTAAACGCATCGCAACGTATCGCAACGATCGCATTGTATCGTAACGCATTGCATTGCATCGCAACGCATCGCATTGCAACGCATCGCAACGTATCGTACATCGCAGCGCATCGTATCGCATTGTATCCCAACGCATCGCATTGCATCGCAACGCATCGTATTGCATCGTAACGCATCGCAACGCATCGCATTGCACGCAACGCATTGCGGCTGTATCGCAACGCATCGCATTGCAACGCATCGCAACGCATTGCATTGTATCGTAACGCATCGCATTGCAACGCATCGCAACGCATTGCAACGTAACGTATCGCATCGCACATTGTTGCAGCATCGCATCGTATTGCATCGCAACGGCTGTATTGCAACGCATTGTATCGCAACGCATCGCATTGCATCGCAACGCATTGTATTGCATCGTAACGCATCGTATTGCAACGCATCGCAAACGCATTGCACCGCATCGCATCGCATTGCCGCAACGCATCGCATCGCATTGCAGCGCATCGCATCGCATTGCAACGCATCGCAACGCATCGCATCGCAATACATATCAAAACGCATCGCATTGCATCGCAACGCATTGTATCGCAACGCACGTAACGTAACGATCGTGGCATCGCAACGTATTGTATTGCACGCAACGCATCGTATTGCACGTAACGCATCGCAACGCATCGTATTGCACGCAACGTACGGCTGTATCGCAACATACCGTATTGCAACGCATCGATTAACGCATCGCAACGCATTGCACGTAACGCATCGCATCGCATTGCACGCATCGCATCGCATTGCAACGCATCGTATTGCAACGCATCGCAACGCATCGCATCGCAATGCACGTAACGCATCGCATTGTATTGCAACGCATCGTATTGCAACGTATCGCAACGCACGTACGTTGCACGTAAACGCATCGCATATTGCAACGCATTGCAACGCATCGCATCGTGCATTGCAACGCATCGCAACGTATTGCATCGCAACGCATCGCAACGCATCGTATTGTACGTAACGCATCGCATTGTACGCAACGCATTGTAACGTATTGAAACGACGTAACGCATCGTATCGCAACGCATCGCAACGCATCGTATTGCACGCAACGCATCGCATTGCATCGCAACGCATCGCAATGCACGTATTGCATCGCAACGATCGCAACGCATCGTATTGCATCGCAACGCATCGTATTGCAACGCATCGTAACGCATTGCATCGCAACGCATCGCATTGGCAACCCATCGCATTATTGCACGAACGCATCGCAACGCATCGCAACGCATCGCATTGCACGCAACGCATCGCAACATATCGTATTGCATCGCAACGCATTGTATTGCAACGCATCGTAACGCATTGTATCGTAACGCATCGCAACGCATCGCATTGCACGCAACGTATCGTATTGCACGCAACGCATCGCATCGCATTGCAACGCATCGCAACGCATCGCATTGCATCGCATCGCAACGCAACGCATCGCATTGCATCTATTGCATCGCAACGCATCGCATTGTATCGCAACGCATCGCAATGCACGTATTGCACGTAACGCATCGCATTGCACGCAACGTATTGATCGCAACGCATCGCAACGCATCGTATTGCACGCAACGCATCGCATTGCACGCAACGCATCGTATCGCATAGCAGCGCAACGCATCACAATCGTAACGCATCGCAATGTATCGCATTGCATATCGCAACGCATCGCAACGCATCGTATCGCATTGCAACGCATCGCAACGCATCGCAACGCATCGCATTGCATCGTAACGCATCGCATTGCAGCGCAACGCATCGTATTGCAACGCATCGCAACGCATCGCATTGCACGTAACGCATCGTATTGCATCGCAACGCATCGCATCGCATTAACAATCGCAATGTACCGTAATGCAACGCATCGCATTGCACGCAACGCATCGCATCGCATTGCAACGCATCGCAACATATCGTATTGCATCGCAACGCATCGTATTGCAAACGCATCGCAACGCATTGCACGTAGCCGCATCGTATTGCATCGCAACGCATCGTATTGCATCGCAACGCATCGCATCGCATCGCATTGCAGCGCAACGCATCATATTGTATTGCAAACGCATCGTAATGTATCGCAACGTAACGCATCGTATTGCACGTAACGTATTGCAACGCATCGATTGCAAACGTATCGCAACGCATCGTAACGCATCGCAACGCATCAAGGCTGCACGCAAACGCATCGCATTGCAGCGCAACGCATCAAGGCTATTGCAACGCAACGCATCGCAATGTATCGTATTGTATCGCAACGCATCGCAACGCACGTATTGCATCGCAACGCATCGCATCGTATGCATCGTAACGCATTGCAACGCATCGCAACGTATCGCATTGCATCGCAACGCATCGCATCGCAACGCATCGCATCGCAACGCATCGCATTGCACGTATTGCAAACGCATCGCAACGCATTGCACGCAACGCATCGTAACGCATCGCATTGCACGCAAAACGCATCGCAATGCACGTATTGCAACGCATTGCACGTAACGCATCGCATTGCATCGCAACGCATTGTATCGTAACGCATTGCAACGAACGTATCGCAACATAACGTATTGTCATTGGCTGTAACGCATCGGTTGTGTATCGCAACGCATCGCAACGTAGCGCATCATACGGCTGTATTGCATCGCAACGCATCGTATTGCATCACAACGCATCGTATTGCACGTAACGCATCGCATTGCATCGCAACGAGCGCATCGCATCGCATTGCATCACAATGTACGTAACGCATTGCAAACGCATTGCATTGTATCGTAACGCATCGTATTGCATCACAACGACGTATTGCACGTAACGCATCGTATTGCATCGCAATGTATCGTATTGTATCGCAACGCATTGTATCGTAATGTATCGTATCACAACGTATCGTAGCGCAGCGATCGTATTGCATCGCATCGCATTGCGTAACGCATCGCAACGCATCGCGGCCGGTATCGCATCGCATTGCAACGTATCGTAACGTATTGCATCGCAACGCATCGCATCGCAACGCATCGCATTGCAACGCATCGCATCGCATTGCAACGCATCGTAACGCATCGCATCGCAACGCATCGCAACGCATCGCAACGCATTGCATCGTAACGCACGCAACGCATCGCATTGCATCGCAACGCATCGCAACGCATCGCAACGCATTGCAACGCATTGCACGCATCGCAACGCATCGTAACGCATCGCATTGCACGCAACGCATCGTATTGCATCGCAACGCATCGCATCGCATTGCAACGCATCGCAACGCATCGTATTGCATCGCATCGCAACGCAACGCAGCGTATTGCACGTATTGTCGCAACGCATCGCATTGCATCGCAACGCATCGCAATGCATCGTATTGCACGCAACGCATTGCATCGCAACGCATTGCATCGCAACGCATCGCAACGCATCGCATTGCATCGCAACATCGCATTGCATCGCAACGCATCGCATCGCATAGCAGCGCAACGCATCAGCTGTATTGCACGCAACGCATCGTAACGCACGTATTGCATCGCAACGCATCGCGTATTGCAACGCATCGCAACGCATCGCAACGCATCGCATTGCAACGCAACGCATCGCATCGCATCGCATTGCACGTATCGTAACGCATCGCAACGCATCGTATTGCACGTAACGCATCGCATTGCACGTAACGCATCGCAACGCATCGTATTGTATCGTAACGCATTGCATCGCATCGTATTGCAAACGCATCGCAACGCATTGCACGTAACGCATTGTATCGTCGTATCGTATTGCATCGTAACGCATCGTATCGCATTGCAACGCATCGCAACATATCGTATTGCACGTAACGTATCGCACAACGCATCGCAACGCATTGCACGTAGCGCATCGTATTGCACGTAACGCATCGCAACGCATCGCATCGCATTGCAGCGCAACGCATCATATTGCACAAACGCATCGTAATGCATCGTATTGCACGTAACGCATCGCATTGCATCGTAACGCATCGTAACGTATTGCACATCGCAATGCATCGTAACGCATCTATTGCATCGCAATACGTATCGTATTGCATCGCAACGTATCGCATCACAACGCATCGCATCGCATTGCACGTAACGCATTGCAACGCATCAACGCATTGCAGTCGCAACGCATCGTAACGCATCGCAACGCATCGTAACGCATCGTATTGCATCGCAACGCATCGTATTGCAGCGCAACGCACATTGTATCGCAACGCATCGCAACGCATCGCAACGCATCGCATTGCACGTAACGCATCGCATTGCACGCAACGCATCGCATTGCATCGCAACGCATCGCAATGTAGCCGGCTGCATCGCAACGCATCGCAACGCATCGCATTGCACGCAACGCATCGCATTGCAACGCATCGCAACGCATTGCATCGTAACGCATCGTATTGCATCCCAACGCATCGTATTGCACGTAACGCATCGTAACGGTCGCAACGCATCGCATTGCACGCAACGCACCATCGCAACATATCGTATTGCATCGCAACGCATTGCATCGTATTGCATATAACGTATTGCATCGCAACGCATCGTATTGTATCGCAACGCATCGCATTGCATCGTAACGCATCGTATTGCACGTAACGCATCGCATCGCATTGCAACGCACGCAACGCATCGTATTGCATCGCAACGCAACGTATCGCATTGTAACGCAACGCATCGTAACGTAACGCATCGCAATGCACGTAATGCACGTATTGCATCGCAACGCATCGTATTGCACGTAACGTATTTAACGCAACGCATCGCAACGCATCGTATTGCACGTAACGCATCGCATCGCAGCAGCGCAACGTATCGTATTGCATCGCAACGCATCGTAATGTATCGCAACGCATCGCACGCATCGCATCGTATTGCAACGCATCGCAACGCATCGCATCGCAACGCATCGCATTGCATCGTAACGCATCGTATTGCAGCCGCAACGCATCGTATTGCAACGCATCGCAACATACGTAACGCATCGTATTGCACGCAACGCATCGCATTGCACGTAACGCATCGCATCGTATTGCAACGCAACGCAACGTATTGCATCGCAACGCATTGCACGCAACGCATTGCATTGCATCGCAACGCATCGCATCGCATTGCAACGCATCGCAAACGTATTGCACGCAACGCATCGTATTGCAAACGCATCGTAACGTATTGCATCGTAGCGCATCGTATTGCATCGTAACGTATCGCATTGCATCGCAACGCATCAACGCATCGTAACGCATCGCATCGCATCGCATTGCAGCGCAACGTATCAACGCATCGCAATGTATCGTATTGCACGTAACGCATCGCATTGCACGTAACGCATCGCAACGCATTGCATCGCAATGCATCGTAACGCATCGCATTGCATCGCAACGCATCGTATTGCACGCAACGCATCGCAACGCATCGTATTGCACGTAACGCATCGCATTTTCAACGCATCGCAACGCATTGCATCGCAACGCATCGCAACGCACGTATTGCAGCGCAACGCATCATATTGCATCGCATCGCAACGCATCGCATTGCACGCAACGCATCGCATCGCATTGCAACGCATCGCAACGTGCACGTGCACGATCGAACGCATCGTATTGTATCGCAACGCATCGCAACGCATCGCAACGCATCGCATCGCAACGCATCGCATCGCAACGCATCGTATTGCACGCAAACGCATCGCAACGCATTGCATCGCAACGCATCGCAACGCATCGTATTGCACGCAAACGCATCGCAATGCATCGCATTGCATCGCAACGTATTGCACGTAACGCATCGTATTGCATCGCAACGCATTGCATCGTAACGTATTGCACGCAACGCATCGCAACACATCGTATTGCACGTATTGCATTGCAACGCATCATATTGTATCGTAACGCATCGCAACGTAGCGCATCATTGTATTGTATCGCAACGTATCGCATTGCATCACAACGCATCGCATTGCACGTAACGCATCGCATTGCATGCAACGCATCGACGTATTGCATCACAACGCATCGTATTGCACGTAACGCATCGTATTGCATCACAATGTATCGTATTGCATCGCAACGCATCGCAACGCATTGCATCGCACGTAAACGCATCGCATTGTCACAAACGCAGCGCATCGTATTGCACGTAACGCATCGTATTGCATCGCAACGCATCGCAACGCATCGCATTGCATCGTAACGCATTGTATCGTAACGCATCGTATTGCAACGCATCGCAACGCATTGCACGCAACGCATCGCATCGCATCGTAAACGCATCGCATCGCATTGCAACGCATCGCATCGCATTGCAACGCATCGCATCGCAACGCATCGCAACGCATCGCATTGCACGTAACGCATCGTATTACGTAACGCATCGCAACGCATCGTATTGCACGCAACGCATCGCAACGCATTGCATCGCATTGCAACGCAGCGCAACGTATTGCACGCAACGCATCGCAACGCATCGCATTGCATCGCAACGCATCGCATTGCATCGCAACGATCGCATCGCATTGCAACGATCGCAACGCATCGCATTGTATCGCATCGCATCGCAACGCAAACGTATCGCATTGCATCGTAACGCATCGCATTGCATCGCAACGCATCGTAATGTATCGTATTGCATCGCAACGTATTGTATCGCAACGCATTGTATCGCAACATATCGCAACGCATCGTATTGCATCGCAACATATCGTATTGTATCGCAACGCATCGCATCGCATAGCAGCGCAACGCATCATTGTATCGTAACGCATCGCAACGCATCGTATTGCATCGCAACGCATCGCATCGTATTGCAACGCATCGCAACGCATCGCATCGCAACGCATCGCATTGCACGCAACGCATCGCATCGCATCGCATTGCAACGCATCCTCGCAACGCATCGTAACGCATCGCATTGCATCGCAACGCATCGTATTGCATCGCAACGCATCGCAACGCATCGTATTGCATCGTAACGCATCGCATCGCAACGCATTGCACGCATTGCACGTAATGCATCGCAACGTAACGCATCGCATCGCATTGCAACGCATCGCAACATATCGCAATCGTAACGCATCGCATTGCAACGCATCGCAACGCATTGCATCGTAGCCGCATCGCATTGCATCGCAACGCATCGCATTGCATATCGCAACGCATCGCAACGCATCGCATTGCAGCGAGCGCATCATATTGCATTGCAACGCATCGCAATGCATCGTATTGCACGTAACGCATCGCATTGCATCGCAACGCATCGTAACGCATTGCATCGTAATGTATCGTAATGCACGTAACGCATCGTATTGCATCGTAATGCACGTATTGCATCGCAACGCATCGTATTGTATCACAACGCATCGCAACGCATCGCATTGCATCGCAACGCATTGCAACGCATCGCAACGTATTGTATCGCAACGCATCGTAACGCATCGCAACGCATCGCATTGTAACGCAACGCATCGTATTGCAGCGCAACGCATATTGCAACGCAACGCATCGCAACGCATCGTATTGCATCGCAACGCATCGCATCGCATTGCAACGCATCGCATCGCAACGCATCGCATTGCATCGCAACGCATCGCATCGCATCGCATTGCAACGCATCGCATTGCACGTAACGCATCGTACGTATCGCAACGCATCGCATCGTATTGCAATGCATCGTAACGCATTGCATCGCAACGCATTGCATCGCAATGCATCGTATTGCATCGTAATGTATCGTATCGCATTGCAACGATCGCAACATATCGTATTGCATCGCAACATATCGTATTGCAAACGCATCGCAACGCATTGCATCGTAGCGCATCGTATTGCATCGCAACGCATCGTATTGCATCGCAACGCATCGCAACGCATCGCATCGCATCGCATTGCAGCGCAGCGCATCATATTGTATTGCAAACGCATCGCAATGTATCGTATTGCATCGCAACGCACGTATTGCACGTAACGCATCGTAACGCATTGCACGTAATCGTAAACGCATCGCAACGCATCGTATTGCAACGCATCGCAACGCATCGCATCGCAACGCATCGTATTGCATCGCAACGCATCGTATTGCAACGCATCGCAACGCATCGCATCGCAACGCATCGCAACGCATCGCATTGCACGCAACGCATCGCATTGCACGCAACGCATCGTATTGCATCGTAACGCATCGCAACGCATCGCATCGCATTGCAAACGCATCGCAACGCATTGCACGGAGCGCACGGAACATATCGTATTGTATCGCAACGTATCGTAACGCATCGCAACGTATTGCATCGCATCGCATCGCAACGCATCGTATTGCATCGTATTGCAACGCATCACAACGCATTGCATCGCAACGCATCGTATTGCATCGCAACGCATCGCAATGTATCGATTTTATCGCAACGCATTGCATCGTAACGCATCGTATTGCATCGTAATGCATTGTATCGTAACGCATTGCATCGCAACGCATCGCAACATATCGTATTGCATCGTATTGCATTGTAACGCATCATATTGTATCGCAACGCATCGCAACGCAGCGCATCACATTGTATTGCATCGCAACGCATCGCATTGCATCACAACGCATCGTATTGCACGTAACGCATCGCATTGCACGCAACGCAGCGCATCGCATCGCATTGCATCACAACGCATCGCAACGTATTGCACGTAACGCATTGCATCGCAACGCATCGTATTGTATCACAACGCATCGTATTGCATCGTAACGCATCGTATTGCATCACAATGTATCGTATTGTATCGCAACGCATCGTAACGTATTGCATCGCAACGCATCGTATTGTATCGCAACGAGCGTATCGTATTGCATCGCAACGCATCGCAACGCATCGTATTGCACGTAACGCAGCGCATCGCATCGCAACGCAGCGCATCGTATTGCATCGCAAACGCATCGTAACGCAGCGCATATCATATTGTATCGCAACGCATCGCATTGTATCGTAACGAGCGTATTGCACGTAACGTAGCGTATCATATTGTATTGTATCGCAACGCTGACATGTAGACATGTTTACATGTTGACATGTTGACATGTTGACATGTTGACTTGTTGACATGTTTACATGTTGACATGTAGACTTGTTGACATGTTGACATGTTGACATTGGGTAGAAACTGAAGCGTCAGTAAGTAAACACCTTGTGCCTTCACACATTGAGCCATGGAGGCTGACCCAGTCTGAAGCACAAAGGAGAGGCCGGTGCTCTCGCTACCTCATGAATAATACCTGAGCTGCTCGGCTGCTCCGCACGGAGCCCAGCAGACACAACGATGTCCCTGAGGGCCAAATCCCACAGCGACCTGTCGGCGGCGGCGAGGCCCCCGGACGACGGTCCCTTCAGGTCCTTCTCCATGAGCAGCGGCGCTGGCTCCCGCCGAGGGCAAGAGCCCCCAGAGCGGCCCGGAGGCCCGTGAGGGCGGTGCGGCCGCTCAGCGCCGCCGCCGCTCCAACGGGTCCTTCTTCCAGATCAACCACCTGCAGGGAGAGCTGGTGAGGAAGAGGAAGGTGAGCACGGACACAGGAACACACCTGGACTCGCCTTCAGGAGTCTGGGCTCACGGAGGAATGTCCTGATTGTTCAATGAAGATCTCATGAAATGAAGTAAATGAGTTAAATGAGTTAAATGAGTTAAATGAGTTAAATGAGTTAAATTAAGTAAATGAGTTAAATTAGTTAAATTAAGTAAATGAGTTAAATGAGTTAAATTAATTAAATGAGTTAAATGAGTTAAATTAATTAAATGAGTTAAATGAGTTAAATTAATTAAATGAGTTAAATGAGTTAAATGAGTGCAAACGAAGACGATATCAAAGACACGCACAACCGTGTTGACGAAATGGAGAAACTGATAGCGAACCTCAAAGACAAAGCTGACGACTTGGAGAACCGCAGTAGGAGATCGAACATTAGGATAATAAATGTGCCGGAACAAGCAGAAGGTCGTGATACAGTAGGATTTTTGGAAAAGTTTATACCGCAAATCCTGGGTAACGACAACTTCACCTCACCTGTCACCCTGGAGAGAGCGCAGCGCATCGGGAAGAAGGGACAGACCTCATGGCCAAGTTCCTGAACTTCAGAGATAAAGAGAAAGTCCTTCGACTGGCCAGAAGTAAGGGAGAGATGACATACGAGAACAAAAAGAAATCGCTCTATCCAGACTACAGCGCAGACCTGCAGCGGAGGAGAGACGAGTTCCGTGATGTGAAGCGGACGCTGCGAGAGAAGGAGCTGGAATACGCGCTGCTCAGCCCAGCTTCGCATCAAACATCTGGGATCCTTCAAGTTTTTCTCCACTCCAGCCGAAAGCGCAACGATTTGTGAAAGAACTATCAAGTGAGTAACCTAAAGATGACCAAAGTGGCTGCAGTACACAGTCCACCGTCATAGACACTGATAAGAAGAGCTGGGATTACAGCTGCGACATAATAGCCTCAACCTGTTATCCTCGAATGCTCAAAATAACTGGGACATGGCTGATGATGAACCTGCACCTGTTTACTGTGATATGGTCAATTGTTCACTCCTCAATTATGTCGGTACGTCCATATATAAGCTCATGAGCGTGATGTTATGGGCTACACCCTCGTGGCAGAAGGGATCACACTCTAATTAACCAACTTCTTTATCCATTACATGTTTAGGCCTTATTTCCGATATAGTTAAATTTAAAGCTTTGCCATATACAAAATGTTATGAGTGGCCAGTTCTAATTTCCAGCAGTTGCTGAAGCCACCACTGCTGTTTAGAAGAGTTACCTACCTCATGTGCTTCAGTCACAGGGGTTTTATTAGGCAGGTTTTTACTTGAACGTTTTGGGGATATGAATGGTCTCACTAAGTTTCAAACTTCTACTTACACACATGTCCAGATTATTCTTATGGCTGGGCTCAGTCTCAGCATCACACTCCTGTCCATTGCTTTACCGTAAACTCAATGCAGAATCACAATCAGACGGACTTAGAGCTGAACGCTATGTCACTTATCCTTTTGAGACATCCATACGAAGAACTTATATTATGGGTAAATTAACATGTATATCTTGGAATATAAGAGGGATCAACCCGCCAATTAAGAGGAAGAAAATGTTGACTTATTTAAAGAGGCAGAATGTAGATATTGCCTTTATCCAAGAGAGCCACCTAACTGACACTGAACATTTAAAATTGCATAGAGACTGGGTGGGTAATGTTTTTTACTCTTCCTATTCCTCAAAAGCAAGAGGTGTCGCCCTGCTCATTAATAAACACCTGCACTTTAAATTAAATTCAATTGAAAAGGATAAAAACGGCAGATTTTTGCTTGTAGACTGTGAAATAAATAGGAACAAGATATCCTTGGTGAATATATACGGGCCTAATTACAATGACCCATTGTTCTTTAACAATTTGATTTTGAAACTGGCTACAATTGGGGGCCAATGTGTTGTGGGTGGAGACTTTAATTTGGTCCTAAACCCTCTTTTGGATCGATCAGCACCAAAAACATCTTCACTATCAAAGGCGGCAGCAGCACTAAACCAAGGTATGAAAGATAGAGGCATAGTTGACGTGTGGCGAAATCTTTACCCAAACCAGAAGGATTTCTCCTTCTTTTCACCAGTGCATAATACACACTCTATTGACATGTTCTTAGTGCCACTAGATATGATGGCCAGAGTGATAGAATGCTCATATTTAGCAGCCACTTTCTCAGATCATAACCCTATCAAACTCTCGTGGATGAGTGATACTCAACAGCCCACAGCCCGCAGGTGGAGATTTAAAAATTACATGTTGAAAGACCTCGAGTTTATTTCTTATATGACTACCAATATTGAAATATTTCTTGAGGCCAATTCGAATTCCTCCTCGCATGCCAACATTTGGGATGCCCTTAAAGCCTATATGAGAGGTCACATTTTTTCATACAGTGCCCACAAGGCAAAACAAATTAGAGAGAAACTTACTAAATTGGAAAGAGATATTAAAAAGCAGGAACAGGATTACATTGCCTCCAAACAGGAAGAACATCTTAATACACTAACTAAAACAAGAATGCAATATAATAATCTATGTACCAACAAAGAGGAAGCAGCTATGGCCAGAACTAGATATCACTATTATGAATTAGGGAACAAAACAAGTAAACTCTTGGCTTGGCAAATTAAAAAGGAAGCATCTGATAAGTTTATACACTCAATATTAACAGAGGACGGCAGACTCCTTGACAACTCACCATCCATAAATGCAGAATTCAAACAATTTTATGAAGATTTATATAAAACTGGGCAGGATGCTGATAATATTGGAGCAAAAAGATTTATGGACGGAATGACCCTTCCCAAATTACAAGATGAGGATAGAGATCTGCTAGATGCAGATATATCAGAAAGGGAGGTACTCCAAGCCATCAATTCCTTACAAAATAACAAGACACCTGGGCCAGATGGCTTCCCCATCGAGTATTATAAGACCTTCTCAAAAAAACTACTGACACCCCTCGTAAACATGATTACCAGACTCATTGGAGATTGCAACACTCACATTACTTCCGAAACCGGGTAAGGACAAACAGAAATGCGACTCATACAGACCCCTCAGCCTCTTAAATGCAGATTATAAGATACTATCCAAACTAATTGCCCTCAGACTGGAAGATGTTATACCAAAGATAATACACGCTGACCAAATAGGCTTCGTCAAAAACAGGTACGGAGCTGATAATGTGCGGCGACTGCTCCACATTCTGAACTCAAAAAAATCAAAATCCTACGCAAATAATATCTATGGATGCAAATAAAGCATTTGATAGGATTGAACCAAGCTTTCTTTTTCGGACTCTAGAGGCTATGGGTTTTGGAGAGAAATTCACTCGGTATGTTAAAACACTTTTCAATGCCCCTAAAGCTAATATTTTAACAAATGACGTCTTGTCTAAGACTTTCTCACTAACCAGAGGCTGCAGGCTGTCCACGCTCCCCGCTGCTCTTTGCACTTGAGCCATCGCCATCCGCTCCAACGCCTCCAGAGCCGGAATTAAATTTGGTACAAGTGAACATAAACTTTCTCTTTATGCAGATGATCTCCTATTGTATATAACCGAGCCACACACATCAGTCCCCCCTCTATTGAATTGCCTCAAAGAATATAGTGCAGTTTCGGGGTATAAATTAAATTACACTAAAAGTGAGATTCTACCACTAAATATACAGGACAACAATATTAGAGCTCTCACTGACCCATTGAGATGGTGCAACACTGGTTTCAAATATTTGGGTATACAAATTGGCAAATCGGATGAACATATATTTAAATATAACTATATAAAATTATTGGAAAAAACCAAACTTAATCTTCAAAGATGGATGGATCTCCCTCTGTCTCTCATAGGCAGAATTAATACTATTAAAATGAACGTTTTACCTAAGTTTATTTACCTATTTCAATGTCTCTCTGTAAATGTTCCAAAGAGTTTCTTCAAAGAGCTTAACAAAATTATAACACCTTTTTTATGGCAAATGAAAAAACCCCGGGTTAAACTCATCTCTCTGCAGGCTCCATATTCAAGGCTGAACCTACCACACTTTAGAACTTATTATCTTGCCTCTCAGTACCGACCAATCTAGATCTGGCTGCATGCAAAGAACCGTGAAGTTAGATGGTCTCAATAGAACAGCATGAGATGAAGTCTATGCCTTTAAAGGACGTACCATTCATAGGTAAAAAAAAAAAATGTAGCCACACTCACAAACAATTCAATAATACTGAATACATTTGCTGCTTGGCAGGAATCTCACTCACTCCTGGATATAAATATTTCTTTTCTTCGAAGGGCACCGCTGTGGGGTAATCCCAACCTCTCACACCACAGAGGATTCAGTGTTGCGGGGATGGAGGGATAGAGGAATTAAAACAGCTGCTGACTTATACATTAATGATACATTTGCTAGCCTCCAACAACTAAATCATAAATTCAACCTTCCCAAATATAGTTTCTTTAAATTCTTACAAATTAGAGACTGGGTTAAGGAGAAATCTAAAGAAATATTCCCAGATATCCCGAAAGAAACTCTCCTTGAAACTCACCTATGTAACAAATTATGCAGATCAACAAAAGGAATAATATCTTAAATATACGGGATCATCAACGGAAAGTCACCTGTTTATGATAAAACATCTACTAAAGGGAAATGGGAAACAGACCTAGGATGTGTCTACGAGGAGGCAGACTGGTATCACCTATTGGAACAGGCACAGACGGTATTAATCTCCACAAAACACAGACAAATTCAATTTAATATATTCCATAGGACATCCTACACCCCTTACATGGACAGCAACATTTCCCCCAGATGTCAGAGATGTAAAGTGACAAACGGTGATCTTCTACACATGCTCTGGAGTTGCCCATTGATAGAAGAACTTTGGAAACGCGTCACTGAATTAACCTCAAGGATAATAGGAATTCAAATTGAACAGGACCCAAAGATATGGATTCTGGGGGACACAAGCTCTATCAATGCAAACTACCATAATAAATACTTTATCTTACTTGCGAGCACTGCAGTGAAAAAATGTATTCTGATTAACTGGAAATCTGAAAAATCACCATCAATAAGACACTGGATGAATGAGCTTGTGTCCTACTGCACACCTGAACAGATATTATATAATGTGAGAGGGAAGCAGGCAGCCTTTGGAAAAATCTGGGGCCCCTTCATAGATATTCTGCCATCTCTGGACTCGGCTGATCGTGGTGGTGTGAGACCGGCGTCACATTAAGCCCGCTGCAGGTTATTTATTTTTTATTTTGTTGTGAGTGCTGTATTGGTTTATGTTGATACAAATGTGTACGGATGGGTGTAGGTAAACTGTGTAGAGACTGTGTAGATGTATAAATGAAAGGAAACAGAGCCATACAAGGGGAGGGGTGGGATGGGGAAAAAGTTTTGTGTCATGTTTTTGTTTTGTTTGGTCTTGTTTTCTTTTCTTTTTTTTCTCTCCTTGTTTTCATCTTATGTTAAAAAAAACAAAAAACATCATCCTTGTGTGGTGATTTCCACAGGATTATACATTTGTGTATTTTCTTTTGTAGAGTAGTGTTTTCAGCATAACAAACTGTAGGTGCTATTCCACTGCGGATGTTCTGTGGGGCAACATTTTTGTTAATAAAAAACAAATCTTTAAAAAAAAATTAGTTAAATTAATTAAATGAACTAAATGAGTGAAATTAATTAAATGATTTGGTCCGACAGCCGTTGACGACTTTTGGTTTCAGGAAAACGTTCAGACGCGTACGACTGACTTCCTGCAACCGTTTCGCTCCTGAATTATACGGAGAGAAATGAGAAAGAAAGAAATAAAGAGGAATCAGATTTATTTTCGGATATTTTCCCAATAAATTTAAATCACAGGATTATTAAATTGTTTAGTTATGAGGTGAATGTCATGTGTTGGAATTTAAAAAAAGAATAAAGCCCAGCTGATCATAATCACCACCAGGTATAAGAACCCCAGTGTGCATTCATCACCCCCACCCCCACCCCCATCCTCACCCCCACCCCCACCCCAAACGGCTCCCTCTAGTGGACAATCTGCAGCCTGCGGCATACGAGAAAGTTTAAGGTCACCTTTGATCCGTGATGCTAAACTAAAAATATAATTTAAAAATACTTAAAATAAAAAAATATAATAAAATATCAATATAAATATAGTAAACAAATTCTAAAAATACAATAAATATACTAAACTAAAAACTAAAAATATTCTAAAAAAATACTTTAAAATAATAAAATATAATCAAATAAATAACTATATATATAATAAAAAATACAAAACATATACTAAACCAAAAACTAAAAATATAATTAAAAAATACATTTAAAAAAACCCAAAATACTAAAATTAAAAAAATATATAATAAAAAATACCCAAAATACAACAAAAATACTAAATTAAAAACTACAAATTAAAAATACTTAAAATACAAAAAATATAATAAATTAAAAAATAAAAATATAATAAAATAAAAATAAAAATCTAACTGACTATAAATCTAATTTTAAAAAGTGGATTTAAATCACTCTTAAAGTTAAAATGTTCCTCAAACAATACAAAGTATTTATGAGACAGAGACAACAACAAGAACAAAACGTCTGCTTTGATACTTTTCCAGGAATGTGAAGATCTGAGGAGAGAAAACAAGCATCTGTCCAGTGAGATCCACATGGAGAGGGTCGTGATGCGCACGGAGAGCGAGCTCACCATGAGGACCCTCAGGAGCCTGAACCAGGAGCTACAGGCCCAGGTCAAAGAGGTACACACACACACACACACACACACACACACTGGACTGGCTCAGAGACCAGGCCTCCCTCAACAGGACCAGAGCAGCCGTCTCTCCTGAGCGTCCAATGTGAAACCATCAAAGGGAGGAAGTCAGACTTCAAGAGGACCAAACAGCTGCCAGAGAAGCTGAGATGAGACACACTGAGCACGAGGTCCTCCTGAACAGCCTGACATTAGCATTGATTAGCATTAGCAGCATCAGCATGTTAGTTATTGTATTTGCAGTTGTGCAAAGAAGCTTTCTTTTGTTCCTCATCTGTTATTATTCTGATGTTTGTACCGTGGATGCATTTTTTGGGATGCTTGAAAACTCACAAGACTATATTTATATAAATATATATATATATATATATATATACGATATGTTCTTGTTTATAATAATATAGCTTTTATTGTTTCTGGTAACATGTAAAGTATATTTTAAAGCGACGTACAAATAAAATGCGTTATTATTATTATTATTGTTGTTATTATTATTATGCAGCTTTAAACTCGATACAAAACAAAAGAGCATTTAGTCCCATGAACACGTCCCCCCCCCCCCCCCCCAGCTGAAGCAGAAGCTGTACCTCAGCCAGCAGAGGGCGACGTTGAGCTCGCGGGCGGCAGACGAGGCCGAGGCCTCCCGAGGGGAGGCGGAGCTGAGCCGGGCCCAGAGCGAGGCCCGGGCCCTGGGGAGCCGGCGGGACCGGGAGGCGGCGGAGGCCGAGCGGCTGGACCTGAGCCACGAGCTGCAGGCGCTGAGCGGAGAGGTGGAGCCTCACGCACACACAGGAAGTGACATCACGCCTCCTCTAACCACCCCCTACCTCCCTGTCAGCGCGCAGCCCTGCAGCGAGCCCTGGCCCGGGCCGAGGAGGGCCGCCTCCACGCCCGGCGGCAGCTGGACCGGGTCTCAGGGGAGAAGAGGGTCCTGCTGCAGGAGAACCAGAGCCTGGGGGGTGCCGGGGAAGACCTCCGCCGGGAGCTGAGCCGGACCGGAGAGGAGAACCTCCAGACCCAACAGAGGTGGGGGGGGAGAACCTCCAGACCCAAGAGAGGTGGGGGGGGGGAGAGGAGAACACCCAGACCCAACAGAGGTGGGGGAGGAGAACCTCCAGACCCAACAGAGGTGGGGGGGGAGAACCTCAGACCCAACAGAGATGGGGGAGAGAACACCCAGACCCAACAGAGGTGGGGGGAGAACCTCAGACCCAACAGAGGTGGGGGGAGGAGAACCTCCAGACCCAACAGAGGTGGGGGAGAGGAGAACACCCAGACCCAACAGAGGTGGGGGGGAGAACCTCCAGACCCAACAGAGGTGGGGGAGGAGAACCTCCAGACCCAACATAGGTGGGGGGAGAGGAGAACACCCAGACCCAACAGAGGTGGGGGGGAGGAGAACCTCAGACCCAACAGAGGTGGGGGAGAACCTCCAGACCCAACAGAGGTGGGGGGGAGAACCTCCAGACCCAACAGAGATGGGGGAGAGGAGAACACCCAGACCCAACAGAGGTGGGGGAGAGGAGAACCTCAGACCCAACAGAGATGGGGGAGGAGAACCTCAGACCCAACAGAGATGGGGGGGAGAGAGAACACCCAGACCCAACAGAGGTGGGGGAGAGGAGACCCTCCAGACCCAACAGAGGTGGGGGGGAGGAGAACACCCAGACCCAACAGAGGTGGGGGAGAGGAGAACCTCCAGACCCAACAGAGGTGGGGGGGGGGAGAGGAGAACACCCAGACCCAACAGAGGTGGGGGGGGAGAACCTCCAGACCCAACAGAGGTGGGGGGGGGGAGAGGAGAACCTCCAGACTCAACAGAGGTGGGGGGGAGAACCTCAATTCAATTCAATTCAGTTTATTTGTATAGCCCAATTTCACAAATTACAAATTTGTCTCAGAGTGCTTTACAATCTGTACACATAGACATCCCTGCCCCAAAACCTCACATCGGACCAGGAGAAACTCCCAAATAACCCTTCAGGGGAAAAAGGAAGAAACCTGCAGGAGAGCAACAGAGGAGGATCCCTCTCCAGGATGGACAGAACAATAGATGTCATGTGACCAGAAGGACAGATTTAGAGTTAAAATACATTCAATGAATATGACAGAGTGTATGAATAGTTCATAGTAGGCATATTCCACGATGGAGACCTCCACGATCCATCAGGCAGATGGCGGTGGGGAGGAGTGGGCGGAGTCTCAACAGGACAGTGGCGTAGTCATGAGCAGGAATTCCACGACCCAGACGATCCATCAGGCAGATAGGATCTATGCCGTCTCATAGGGTCCGATGACCCCATGAGACGTAAAGTCAAAAGGACTTCGGGAGAAAGCAGAGTTAGTAACGTGTGATTGAGAGATGAAAATTCATCCTTAAGGAGAGAAAAGAGGAGATAGGTGCTCAGTGCATCCTAACGCCCCCCGCAGCTATAAGCCTATAGCAGCATATCAAGGGGCTGGACCAGGGCAAACCTGATTCAGCCCTAACTATAAGCTCTGTCAAAGAGGAAGGTCTTAAGTCTACTCTTAAAACGAGGTGACTGTGTCTGCCTCCCGGACTGAAATTGGAAGCTGGTTCCATAGAAGAGGAGCTTGATAACCAAAGGCTCTGGCTCCCATTCTACTTTTAAGACTCTAGGAACTACAAGTAGTCCCGCATTTAGTGAGCGTAGCTCTCTAGTGGGGCAATATGGTACGACAAGCTCCTTAAGATATGATGGTGCATCACCAATCAAGGCTTTGTAGGTTAAGAGAAGAATTTTAAAAGTGATTCTTGATTTTACTGGGAGCCAGTGCAGAGCAGCTAGTGCAGGAGTGATGTGATCTCTTTTCTTAGTTTTAGTGAGAACACGAGCTGCAGCATTCTGGATCAACTGGAGGACCTAAGAGATTTATTAGAGCAGCCTGCTAATAAGGAGTTGCAGTAATCCAGTCTCAAGTAACGAACGCGTGAACCAATTTTTCTGCATCTTTTGAGACAAGATGTGCCTGATTTTTGAAATATTACGAGATGAAAGAATGCAGTCCTTGAGATTTGCTTTACGTGGGAGTTAAAGGACAAGTCGATCAAAGATAACGCCAAGATTCTTTACAGTGGTGTTGGATGCCAGGGCAATGCCGTCTACAGAATCCACATCACCAGATAATTGATCTCTGAGGTGCTCAGGGCCGATTAAAATTACTTCGGTTTTGTCTGAGTTTAACATCAAGAAGTTGCAGGTCATCCATGTTTTTATGTCTTTAAGACATGCTTGAATTTTACAGAGTTGGTTGCTCTCCTCTGGTTTTATCGATAAATATAGTTGAGTGTCATCTGCATAACAATGAAAGTTTATGGAGTGTTTCCTGATAATATTGCCCAAAGGAAGCATGTATAAGGTAAATAAAATAATAAAACCTCCAGACCCAACAGAGGTGGGGGGGGGAGAGGAGAACCTCCAGACCCAACAGAGGTGGGGGGGGGGGGGGAACCTCCAGACCCAACAGAGGTGGGGGGGGGAGGAGAACCTCCAGACCCAACAGAGATGGGGGGAGAGGAGAACACCCAGACCCAACAGAGGTGGGGGGAGAACCTCCAGACCCAACAGAGGTGGGGGGGAGAACCTCCAGACCCAACAGAGGTGGGAGGGGGGGAGAGAGGAGAACCTCCAGACCCAACAGAGATGGGGGGAGGAGAACACCCAGACCCAACAGAGGTGGGGGGGGGGGAGAACACCCAGACCCAACAGATGTGGGAGGGGAGGAGAACCT